>NW_021820757.1:139613-211961 GCF_901001135.1 Rhinatrema bivittatum | reverse complement strand
ACAACACGATTCTATTGAGGGGGCCGTTCCGGACCGCCGCCGTTCTGGACCACCGCCGATCCCCAGGTAATTTAAAGCATTTGGGGGGGGTCGGGAGGGTGGGGGATTTAATTTAAAGGGTCGGGTGGGTTTTAGGGGGGTTTAGTGTGCCGGCTCACGATTTTAAAACGATTTTTCACGATAGTTTACACACCCAAAACGGCAACAATACGATTCCCTCCCCCCTCCAGCCGAAATCGATCGTTAAGACGATCGAGGACACGATTCACATCTCTAATTAGGACCATATATGTAGTTGGCTTCTCCCTTTTTCTCAGTGAGAAAATCTCTTCTGTAAACCCTGGATGGGAAAACCCAAACAATAGACCCCAAGGCACACAATATTTGTTCAGACCCCATTTGCAAAGCTCTTCAGTATGTTCAATCAATCTAAGCCTTCAAGGCTCCCTTGGGGGAAGCATAACTTCAGGGCTCTTTTGTGTTTTTTAACAATTATACTGCCCCTTAAGTCCCTTGTAAACAGCACTGATAATCTTCAACAGTCTATAGCAGCAATAATCATGCTGGAAGCGAAGTGGTTTCCAATTTAACTTTACTGATAGTTGATAAGATGGATGAAAAGTTCTTTATAGCTCTTTGATGCAAAATCCAATTGATTTACAGGTTGAAATTACTAAACTTGTGATCTTACTGTCCAGTAAAAGTCTTTAGAATTTATAATAGCCAATTCCTTAATGATTTAGCACCTTCACCTTTCCAATGAATCAGATTTAAGTTAGTGTAACTTAACTACTAACAGGGCCAAAAAAGAATTTGTATATCTCGGGGCTGGCTCAGATTTCAGAATTTCATACACAGTCTCTTGGTCCCCAGAGCCAGGTTCTTTTACTCGTGGGGGGAATTTTGCCATCAAGGCCCTGGGTGGCAGAGGTGACACGATGATTCTTTTACTTGGGAGAGGTGGAAATTCTTTATCACTGCGAGTGATGTAAGTACCAATAAAATGCAGGAGGCTCGAAATAGTGGAGGAAGCAAGATGGCGGCATAGAGTGGTCGTCGAATGCCTGGCTGCCCTGAAGTTTTTGTTTCTGATAAAAATTTACTATTATGCCTTCTAAAAGAAAGGGGAAAGTTAGGATTTTCCCCTCAGAATCCATACCTTCTCCTGGGCAGCTTGATATTATCCGCTACATGACCCAGCCGGCGTTTGAGAGAGCCGAGGAACTCGATGGAAATCCCAGCGGGTGGAACGGGGATCTCCAGTGGAGGAGGCGTCCCTCAGCCCTGACCTTCGTCTGCCTCCGGCTCAACGTGACCCAGACGGGGACGCTTCTCATTCGCGGACTGATGACGCGGCAGGAGCAACCTAGGTGGAGGGGCGATCCCCTGCCTCACGCTGGAAGTGGAGAGTTCTCCTTCAGCCGGAGCAGAATCGAGCATTGGCATCAGAGGCTTGGAGATGGACAGACCGGGGAATCCTCTGAGGAGAGGAGAAACAGAGGCTCCTGCGTTTGGAAACCTAGGACAAACATCGACCAGCGTGAACGGTGAGTCCTTGCAAGTTCCTTCAAGGCCGGAGGCGGTGACCTTTGAGGCAATATGGGATCAGGTGGCAGGCTATGGGACTTCCTTGAGATGTTTAGAAAATGAAATGGACTCTCTTACTTACAATTTCCAACAAAAATTATTGAGGTTCAGGAACAGGCCAGTGTAACTACTAATAGGATTTTGGAGGCTGAAAATAAAATTCAGTCTATCCAGGCTCTTAATGTGGCTACTATCAAAGAACAAATGGCCTGCTCCAAACGTTTGTAAATTTTAGAGAACAATGTAAGGCATCTGAATTTGCGGATTTTGAATTTTCCAAAAATTGCTGGAGAAATACCTTTTACTACCCTGAAGCGGTTTTTGAAAGAAGCTCTTGGTTTTCCTGAAGATAATATTCCTTCAATTAATTTCTGTCATTTTCTTAACAGGAGAGTTTCCTCCACAGGAGAAACTGCACCTGTTAATATTCCTGCAAATTTAACGAGTTTCTTAGAAAGTTCTAATCTGGATATGATAGAAATACATTACTAGTATCTTTTATAACTGTTCAAGACCTAAATAGTGTAATGCGAAATTTTTTTTAGGAGATTTCCTGTTATGTATTATGGTCAAACAATAAGGGGTGGATTTTAAATGCCCTGCGCGCGTAAATCCGGCAGGATTTACGCGCACCTATTTTGCATAGGCCGCCGGCGCGCGCAGAGCCCCGGGACGCACGTAAGTCCCGGGGCTTCGTAAAAGGGGCGTGTCGGGGGCATTGCGGAATGACGCGGCGTTTCAGGGGCGTGACGTGGCGATTCGGGGGCGGGCCCAGGGGCGTGGCGCTGGCCCGGGGGCATGGTCGAGGCCTCTGGAACAGCCCCTGGGTCGGGTGATGGCGCACCAGCAGTCTGCTGGCGCGCGCAGATTTACGTCTGCTTTCAGCAGCAGCGTAAATCTGCTAACAAAGGTAAGGGGGTTTAGATAGGGCCGGGGGGGTGGGTTAGGTAGGGAAAGGGAGGGGAAGGTGGGGGGACGCGGAAGGAAAGTTCCCTTTGAGGTCGCTCTGATTTCGGAGCGGCCTCGGAGGGAACGGAGGCAGGCTGTGCGGCTCGGCGCGCACAGGCTGCCGATTTTGTGCAGCCTTGCGCGTGCCGACCCCGGATTTTATAAGATACGCGCGGCTACGCACCATTCCGCAACGCCCCCGCCACGCCCCTTTTACGAAGCCCCGGGACTTGCGCGCCGGCGGCCTATGCAAAATAGGCGCGCCGGCGCGCAAGGGCCCTACACGTGTAAATCCGGCCGGATTTACACGCGCAGGGCATTTAAAATCCGCCCCTTATTGTTTGACCATAATACATAACAGGAAATCTCCTAAAAAAGTACGCGCGTGCATATGTTTTTAAAATCTACCTCTAAGAATTTATCCAGATTTGGCTCAAGTGACTCAAATTAGGAGAAGGGATGTAAGGCAAAATGTGATTTCTCTATGTTTTTCCTTTTCTTTTTGTTACCCATGCAAGTGCATTCGAAAGAGAAGTGATGAGTGTTTTATATTTTCTCAACCAGATCAAATTTGTCAATTCATTGATGCCCGTAGGCCTACCACCTCATCTCCCAAGACCTAAGCAAGGAGAGATCTTTTTCTTATTGATTTACACCGGTGAAGTAAACTATGCTATTGCCCTGTTTTAAAATTGAATTTCCTAATATTCTCCCTTATATTATCTTTGATGTCTTCCTCTTCTTTTTTTCTGAGTATCCTTTGTTCTTTTTTGATACAGATTGGATAAAGTAGCAGTAATTTCTCTGTTTATATGTAAGTTTTGTTATTTGATTTGTATATGTTATCCAACTGTTTTTTTCTGTAAAGTGAAAATGATAAATAAAGAATTTTAAAAAATGCAGGAAACTCAGATGGAAATCCAAAAATTTAACTTTATTGACAAATGTCTCTGAATAATCAATTTAACAACATAATCTTTATATTATGTGGTAGTGAATAATATAATGAAAAAAAGACACAACCAGTAGAGTCATGAAACCTAATTACCTTAGCAAGACCTTCATATAGTTATAAGCTTAGGGCAGATTTTAAGAGCCCTGCTCGCGTAAATCCGCCCAGATTTACGCGAGCAGGGCCCTGCGCGCCTGTGACCCTATTTTACATAGGCCTGCCGGCGCGCGCAGAGCCCCGGGACTCGCGTAAGTCCCGGGGTTTGTCGAGGGGGGCATGTCGGGGCGGGGCCGATCGGCGCTGCGTTTTCGGGGCGTGTCGCGGCGGGCCCGGGGGCATGGTTTCGGCCTGGGGCGGTCCGGGGGCGTGGCCGCACCCTCCGGAACCGCCCCTGGGTTGTGTCTAGGCGCGCCAGCGGCCCGCTGGCGCGCGGGGATTTACTTCTCCCTCTGGGAGGCGTAAATCCCCCAACAAAGGTAGGGGGGGGGTTTAGACAGGGCCAGGGGGGTGGGTTAGGTAGAGGAAGGGAGGGGAAGGTGAGGGGAGGGCGATAGCGAATTCCCTCCGAGGCCGCTCCGATTTCGGAGCGGCCTCAGAGGGAACGGAGGTAGGCTGCGCGGCTCGGCGCGCGCTGGCTACACGAAATCGGTAGCCTTGCACGCGCAGATCCAGGATTTTAGCAGATACGCGCGGCTCCGCGCGTATCTACTAAAATCCAGCGTACTTTTGTTTGCGCCTGATGCGCCTACAAAAGTACGCGAGGGCGCCCTGTTTGAAAATCTACCCCTTAAAGTGTATCACTTAAAATTAGTTGCCAATATTTTGCACCAAGACTACTTAAATGAAATATAGTCCAACCTATTATAATCATCGTCTCCTAAGTAAATCTTTAGAAAATATTTTTTGTTGCATTTTAAAAATATTTAAGAATATGAAATCATTGACACTAATCTTTAGAGAAATGCATTAAATATCCTTATTCCGCCAAGCCCAAGGGTTTCATGACTCCGTTGGATGTGGCTTCTTTTCATTATCTGAAGAGTCAACGGCACAGTTCACATAGAGGAAAACTGAGAACTGTAAGAGCCATCTGTAGTGATAAGAACTATCTGCGCTAGGGTCTCTTCCTATCAGGGCAAGGGATACACTCACCCTCCCAAGTCTGGATAAATGAGGTTCCCAAGTAGGTGGGGATATTTTTGTGTGGGCAGAAAACTCCCTCCTTGCTGGCCAGAAAAAAAGAACAGTCTCTGCCTAGATTCCCAATTTTCTCTTTTCCTTAGTGATGAAGACTCCAAGTGGGGGTCCTCAGAATTATTTCAATTTTGGTCTTACTCGCTATTCTCCAAGGGGCAGATTTTAAAACCTGTGCGCAGGTGCAGATTTGTTCACACAACCTTATAAAATCCAGGGTCGGTGCGCACAATGGGGTGCACAATTGTGCAACTTGCGCACGCCGAGCCACGCAGGCTGCCTCCATTCCCTCAGAGGTCGCTTCAAAATCAGAGCGGCCTCGGAGGGACCTTTTCTAACTCCCCCCCCCCCACCTTCCCCTCCCTTCCCCTATCTAAACCATCCCCAGCCCTAACTAGATCCCACCCTACCTTTATTTCAGAAGTTACGCCTGCCCAAGGCAGCCCAGGTGTAACTTGTGCGTGCCAGCGCACCATCTCCCCTCACAGGCCACTGTGCTGGAGGACGTGGGACCACCCCCGGACCGCCGCCCTGCCCCCAGACCCGCTCCCTGGCCACCGTCATGCCCCCGGACCTACCCCTTTATTGAAGCCCTGGGACATGCGCGCACCGCCGAGCCTATGCAAGATAGGCTTGGCACGCGCAGGGGAAGCTTGGGGCAGCTTTCGGGGGTTACGCACTTAACCCTTTGAAAATCTGCCTCCAAATATCTAGTCTTCAGATCCTTTGATGGAAAAGGATCCACTTAGAAACACATAACACTTCAATGTTCCTCATTCAGAGTAGAAAAGGGGCAGCAAAACTCTTCCACCCAGGTTCTTTAACCAAAAGGACTTTTCCCAAACTGCTTCCAAACACTACCAAAAAATTCCTTGCAGTAGGTCACAGCCATACCTCTGACCTCCAGGAGGGTGCAAAGGAGCAAGTCTTCCCTAGTCTGGTCCTCCCAGGGAGAGGTTTCATTGTGACCTCTCTTCAGGCAACACCCAGGAGTTACACAAGGCTTCTTACAAAGAAAAATTCAGAAAGGCCCAAAACAACCCGGAATGCAAATCCCAACCTGCCATTAAATGGACCAGAAGGGCATCTTCCTGAACTTTGCTAAGGACACCAGGCTGGAGTACCTGAGCCCCAAGTCAGGCCCCAAAAATTCAAATTAGGTACAAAGGCCCTGCATTCCTTTGCAGTAGAGGAGGACCGGAAGGCTCATCTGCATACTGCTCCCAGCATCCCCCGGGAGAGGAGTCCAGAAGTCACCGCAAGTGAGCCAGGGATTGGCGTCCATAGCCCCAGCTTCCAGAGGCCCCACCTTTGCAGTAGAAGGGACCGAAGCGGCGCGCCACTAGGTGCGTGAATCTCAAACCCTTCAATTAACTTAATGGTGGTTAAAGAGGATTGGTAAGTATAGCTTTCAGAAATTTTTGGGCTTATAAAGGTTTGGTGAAAGGTGAAATTAAGGGATATATATCTTTAGAGTTTGTGTGTGTCTGAGTTAATAAGCAAGCCAGAGATAGTTAATTCCAGTGTCTGTCTTTCCCACCCACTCAACCCTTGATTTTTAGGCACGAGACACTTTCTCATCATAAATCAATCAGGGTCTTATCTAAATCATACTATTGTACCAGCCCTTACTGAAAGTTTAATCATCCCCTTGTAGGACACTAGCTGATTAATTAGTAAATTCACCTGTAAATTTAAACTACTCTCATTCCAACTCCCTAAGTATCTTAAACTCTTAACTAGGAACTCAATAAAACTAAGATGAAGGCAGCAGTCCAGCAACAAGAGGGAAGCTTTCCAGTCTTTGGCATTGAGTGTTACATGTATGATTTTTACCCGCCGGTGAGAGATTGTATGTGTGCACTCGGTGCAAAGAGCTCCTGGCTCTCAGGGAACAAGTCCAATCTCTGGAGGCTAGAGTAGTAGACTTAGAGAAGCTGAGGGAGACAGAGGTACATTGACGAGACCTTCAGGGACATAGTAGCCAAGTCCCAAATCCAGTCTGGCAGCCCTAGTGCTGCCTTGGATCAGAAAGGTCTCCCAGTAGGAGAGCATCACCCTGGTGTAGCAGGAAGTGATCCTGTAGCAAGGACCTGCTCTCCAGGTGATGTATTGTCCTCTCACACCGAGGACAAGTCTCCCAGGGCTACTGCCCAGGAGGGAAGGGTTAGGCCGGCCATCATAGTTGGTGATTCAATTATTAGAAATGTAGATAGCAGGGCTGGTGGACGTGAGAACCGCCTGGTAACTTGCCTGCTTGGTGTAAAGGTGGCAGACCTCACGCACCACCTAGATAGGATTATAGACAGTGCTGGGGAGGAGCCGGCTGTCGTGGTGCATGTGGGCACCAATGACATAGGAAAGTGTGGGAGAGAGATTCTGGAAGCCAAATTAGGATTTTAGGTAGGAAGCTAAAATCCAGAACCTCCAGGGTGGCATTCTCTGAAATGCTTCCTGTTCCACGTGCAGGACCCAGAGGCAGGCAGAGCTCCAGAGTTTCAATGCGTGGATGAGACGATGGTACAGGAAGAGGGATTCAGCTTTGTAAGGAACTGGGGAAACTTTTGGGGAAAGGGGAGACTTTTCCAAAAGGATGGGCTCCACCTTAACCAGAGTGGAACCAAGCTGCTGGCACTAACTTTCAAAAAGGAGATAGAGCAGCTTTTAAACTAGAACAAGGGGAAAGCCGACAGTCACTCAGCAGTGCATGGTTCGGAGAAATGTATCCTTGAAGGATAATAATGAAACAGGAGAGTTAGGGCATCCCAACAGAGAGGTTCCATTAAAAGCAAACATAGTCCATATGCCTATATGTAAAAATCACCAAAACTAATGATTTCCGAATTATCCCAAACAACTGAAAAGCAGGTTGTTAAAACAAACAAAAACACACTTTGAAATGTCTATATGCCAATGCCAGAAGTCTAAGAAGTAAGATGGGAGAGTTAGAGTGTATAGCAGCAAATGGTGAGATTGACATAATTGGCATCACAGAAACTTGGTGGAAGGAGGATAACCAATGGGACAGTGCTATATCAGGGTACAAATTATATCGCAATGATAGGGAGGATCAACTTGGCGGGGTGTGGCACTTTATGTCCGGGAGGGTATAGAGTCCAACAGGCTAAAATACAAGAGACTGAATGCTCAGTAGAATCTATATGGATAGAAATCCCATATGTGTTGGGTAAGAGTATAGTGATAGGAGTATACTACTACCGTCCACCTGGACAAAATGGTCAGACAGATGATGAAATGCTAAGAGAAATCAGGGAAGCAAACCAATTTGGCAGTGCAATAATAATGGGAGATTTCAATTACCCAAATATTGACTGGGTAAATGTAACATCAGGACTTGCTAGAGATATAAGTTCCTGGATGTAATAAATGATTGTTTCATGGAGCAAATGGTTCAGGAACCAACAAGAGAGGGAGCTATTTAGATTTAATTCTTAGTGGAACACAGGATCTGGTGAGAGAGGTAACGGTGGTGGGGCCACTTGGCCACAGTGATCATAACATGATCAAATTTAAACTAATAACTGGAAGGGGGACAATAAGTAAATCTGCAGCTCTAACACTAAACTTTCAAAAGGGAAACTTTGATAAAATGAGGAAATAGAAAAAAACTGAAAGGTGCAGCTGCAAAGGTTAAAGTGTTCAACAGGCTTGGACATTGTTTAAAAATACAATCCTAGAGGCACAGTCCATATGTATTCCACGCATTAAGAAAGGTGGAAGGAAGGCAAAACGATTACCGTCATGGTTAAAAGGTGAGGTGAAAGAGGCTATTTTAGCCAAAAAATCATCCTTCGAAAATTGGAAGAAGGATCCATCTGAGAAAATAGGATAAAGATAAGCATTGTCCAAGTTAAGTGTAAAACATTGATAAAACAGGTGAAGAGAAAATTTGACATGAAGTTAGCCATAGAGGCAAAAACTCATAATAAAAACTTTTTAAATATATCCAAAGCAGAAACCTGTGAGGGAGTCAATTGGACCATTAGATGACCGAGGGGTTAAAGGGGCTCTTAGGGGAAGATACGGCCATTGCAGAAAGACTAATGAATTCTTTGCTTCCGTGTTTACTAATGAGGATGTTGGGGAGATACCAGTTCCGGAGATGGTTTTCAGGGGTGATGAGTCAGACGAACTGAACGAAATCACTGTCAACCTGGAAGATGTAGTAGGCCAGATTGACAGACTAAGAGTAGCAAGTCACCTGACCAGATGGTAAGCATCCTAGGGTACTAAAGGAACTAAAAAAATGAAATTTCTGACCTATTGGTTAAAATTTGTAACCTATCATTAAAATCATCCATTGTACCTGAAAGACTGGAGGGTAGCCAATGTAACCCCAATATTTAAAAAAGTCTCCAGGGGCGATCCGGGTAACTATAGACCAGTGAAGCCTAACTTCAGTGCTGGGAAAAATAGTGGAAACTATCCTCAAGATCAAAATTGTAAAGCATATAGAAAAGACATGATTTAATGGAACACAGTCAACACGGATTACCCAAGGGAAGTCTTGCCTAACAAACCTGCTTCATTTTTTTGAAGGGGTTAATAAACATGTGGATAAAGGTGAACCGGTAGATGTATGTGTATTTGGGCTTTTCAGAAGGCGTTTGACAAAGTCCCTCATGAGAGGCTTCTACGAAAACTAAAAAGTCATGGGATAGGAGGTGATGTCCGTTCGTGGATTACAAACTGGTTAAAAGACAGGAAACAGAGAGTAGGACTAAATGGTCAATTTTCTCAGTGGAAAAGGTAACAGTGGAGTGACTCAGGTATCTGTACTTGGACCGGTGCTTTTCAATATATATATAAATGATCTGGGAAAGGAATACGACAAGTGAGGTTATCAAATTTGCGGATGATACAAAATTATTCAGAGTAGTTAAATCACAAGCAGACTGTGATACATTACAGGAGGACCTTGCAAGACTGGAAGATTGGGCATCCAAATGGCAGATGAAATTTAAAATGTGGACAAGTGCAAGGTGTTGCATATAGGGAAAAATAAACCCTTGCTGTAGTTACACGATGTTAGGTTCCATATTAGGAGCTACCACTCCTAATATGGAACCTAAGAAAGAGATCTAGGTGTCATAGTGGATAATACATTGAAATCGTCGGCTCAGTGTGCTGCAGCAGTCAAAAAAGCAAATAGAATGTTAGGAATTATTAGGAAGGGAATGGTTAATAAAACGGAAAATGTCATAATGCCTCTATTATCGCTCCATGGTGAGACAACACCTTGAATGCTGTGAACAATTCTGGTCGCCGTATCTCAAAAAAGATATATTTGCAATGGAGAAGGTACAGAGAAGGGCAACTAAAATGATAAAGGGGATGGAACAGCTCCCCTATGAGGAAAGCTGAAGAGGTTAGGGCTTTTCAGCTTGGAGAAGAGACGGCTGAGGGGGGATATGATAGATGTCTTTAAGATCATGAGAGGTCTTGAACGAGTAGATCTGACTCGGTTATTTACACTTTCGAATAATGGACTAGGGGGCATTCCATGAAGTTAGCAAGTAGCACATTTAAGACTAATCGGAGAAAATTCTTTTTCACTCAACGCACAATAAAGCTCTGGAATTTGTTGCCAGAGGATGTGGTTAGTGTAGCTGGGTTCAAAAAATGGTTGGATAAGTTCTTGGAAGAGAAGTCCATTAACTGCTATTAATCAAGTTGACTTAGGGAATAGCCACTGCTATTAATTGCATCAGTAGCATGGGATCTTCTTGGTGTTTGGGTAATTGCCAGGTTCTTGTGGCCTGGTTTGGCCTCTGTTGGAAACAGGAATGCTGGGCTTGATGGACCCTTGGTCTGACTCACCATGGCAATTTCTTATGTTCTTATGTTTCTAAAGCTCCTGCACCTCCTCTAACTCCAAAACCTAGACTGGCACTGCCCCAGTCTCTAGGGGAAAGAGCTGCTTTTATAGCCACAAGGGGAGAGCCATTCCATCTCCCTCAAAGAGAGGGGCTGTATCAGATGGTGCTTCCCTTAACTACTAGCCTACACTGTTCCTAGCTACAGGTGTTACTAAGACTAATACTAGTAATGAAACCCAGGGGTCATTACAACCCTCTTCCTAGTTAGACAAAATTTGGGGACGGGTTGAGACTTGTATAGAAATTTTACATTAGAATCACATAAACATAAATATTATACTGCAAAATGCCTACAACAACATATGAATATTTGTTCCACTGGAGAGGTTAACCATCCATTCGAGCCTGGGCTGGTCCCAAGGTCTAGGCAAGTTCTACACCTGGTGTAGGTACTACCATACACAGCATGATGCTCCCTTCCTAAAAAAAAAAAAAAATGGTTAACACCAGCATATCAATAAACTTCCACCAGAAGAACTGGAGTATTGAAACAACTGCTTGTTACAACCCAGCCCTCTCACAACTGGATACAGAGGGTTTTCTCACAACCTGTACAATATGTACAATATATACAATATGTACAATATTGTACATATTGTATATAGGCTATATGCCACTTCTATATACCCACATTTAATATTTAATTTTAATTTTATTCATATGTTACAATGTTCCTTATATTAATTGTTTAATCAACTGTTATCTTGTTACAATGTAAATAGGGCAGTTCCGGCTCTATTCAACCTGTTATCTGGAAACCGATGTGATATCTCGATCGAATGTCGGTATACAAAAGAAATAAATAAATAAATAAATAAAAAACCTGGTATGAGGAGGATGCTCCCTCTGTCTACAAAGACAAAATACCATAAACATGCAAATAAGTTTCACACTATCCGTTCTAAGTTAACTCTTAGGTTAGAGATGGGCGATACCACACAACTCCTATGAGGAAACCTTGGAAGTAAAACTTCTCTATATCCTGAGAAAAAGAGAGAATTTCACAACAGTCTCTATAGCAAGAACTTGATGCCAAGATCCTTACTATGACATTTTCAGAAAAAAGAAAGGTTAATGGATAGGGTGGACTTTTTTCTTCTGTTGGCGCCAACCTGCAAAAGGAAGTTAGCGTTGCTTATAAAGCTTAAAAAGAAATCCAAGGACACTTCATTTTTCAAAACCATTTTGAGATTTTTATAGAAGAATTTTTTTCCTGAAATTTTTCTTTCAAACAGTATTTAAGAAAGAAACCATAAATATATTAAATCAACATTAACTTTCCTTCATTATAAAAATGAGAGTTTACATTCATTTTTCATAGGGACGGAAACTTTAAAACAAGCACGCTGGCACTCATACATGCACATATTGGGTGTATGAGCACACATACGCTGGAATTTTAAATCATGTGTGCAGTGCATGTGCATAATTTAAAATATGTCACCCTGTGCATATGTATGCTCCTAATTTTAAGCCGTTTCTTGAGCTAATGTACCTGTGTGTATCTTCTTAGGACTTTGTCAGCTTTAAACACTTGCAGGTAAGCGGATTTTAAAAACATGCTTGTGTGAAGGACATTCCCAATTTTACCAATTCGTCTACCACAGTGGTTCTCTACCTTTTTTCTCAACCACCTGACAGATTGGTTCTCACATGTGGTGACACACTGAATACATGATCGTCACGGGGTTAAATGTAAACATATACACTGTATTTACAGGAACCACCCTGACCCCCCAATGATGGGTGCAGAAACAGAATTAGAACATTCCCTGTTCAATTTACCATACAAAAAAAATATTTCTGGGTGTCATCTCAGTAAACAGCAACATAAACACTCTCTCCTACCAGGTGCAATAGCCCTCTTTATGAAAAACAGTAATTTACCACCAATGCATTGAGAAAGCAAACACAACAAATAATATTGATACAATGCCTGCATGCTAATAAAATACCTCACCAAGGTCACACACATAGAATCGACCTTCACCAAGTACAGAAAGACCACAAATTACAAATATGGAGACAGAAACTGGAATGGAAATCCAAAAAAGCCACTCTGTATGCAGTGCAAAACTGAAGAAATGGAAAATGAAATATAGCACCTAACAGACTCCCAGGATTTGCAATAATGTACACAAACTAATGCGCAAAAAGTTGCACCTGCATTATGGAACTCACTCAAACAGTAACAACCCTATCTATAAAAAGGCAACACTACAAATAATTAACTAGGCCCTAAACACCAATACACCTCTTGTTAGGAAAACAGAACAAGCCAAGAAGCTATAGATCCCTACACAGAAACTAAAAGCTTGCGGAATATCCCTACCTAGGTCACACATGCAGAACACAGACAGATCCTCACCAAACACAGAAAAAAATGACTATCAAGTTATTGTTTTTGTTTTTCCATTGTTGCACTGCATACACTCAATCTGGTTTCTTGCTGTTTCCAGTTCAGTTTTTGTCTCCACATTTCTATTTATATATTTCTCAAGAAATATAAAATAATAATTCTAAAACTAGAATAATAAATATAATAAATGTTTCAATAAAATAACATCCAATCATTTAAAACTTACAAAATTATTAAAAAATAGCTGTACCTGGCCACGCGTTGCTGTGGCTCAGTCTGGTAAAATGGAAAAGAAAGAAAAGAGAAAGCGCACGTTTCGAATATGTTTAATTTCACAATGCTTGTGGGTATACAATATTTTTTGTTGTTCCATTGTCTGTGCCTAGCTTACTTTGCTCTTTCTGGGAGACCTGTGCCTTTAAGAAATCCGATCGGGGGCTTGAGAGGAAGGAGGGAGCAGGGCTCTGGCTTTCACTTTCGTCACAGTGCTTTGCTAGGAGTAGGGGTGGAGCGATGCCCATGTAAACTCTTCCCGTGGCAGCTGCTTGTGATCTCTCCACAGCCCCTTTCTACTGCATTTGCTCTGCTCCAACCGTCCCAACTACCTCCCCCCCCCCTTCCCCGGTGGTGGATGAACTGGCTCGGCAAACTCTTCTACCCTTTCCTCCTCCTGTGTGTAACTGTCCGGCAGTCCCTACTCCCTCTCCCCTTCCCCAGCGGGGGAGGAACAGGCTGAGCCACCCAGATATGCTTCCTTCGGGGATGTATTTTCCAAAGAAGCAGCTGATATTCTTCCTCCACATAGGCCCTATGACTGTGCCATAAGACTGCAGCCCAATGCTGAGCCACCGAAAGGACGGATGTACCCTCTCTCAGCCATTGAGAATAAGGCAATGTCGGAATACATTGAAGAAAATCTCCAGAAGGGCTTTATCCGACCATCAAAGTCACCAGCTGGCGCAGGCTTTTTCTTTGTGGGGAAGAAGGACGGTACCCCTACGTCCATGTATCGATTACTGAGGTCTAAATGAAATCACGATCAAAGACCGTTAATCTTGGAGCTGTTTTAACCGGCTGCAAGGGGCCAAGATATTTTCAAAGCTTGACCTGAAGGGAGACTACAACCTCATTCACATTCGGAGCGGCAATGAATGGAAAATGGCCTTCAACACGCGAGACGGCCACTTCGAGTATCTAGTAATGCCGTTTGGATTGTGCAATGCACCCACCATTTCCAAAATATAATGAACGACATCTTACAGGACCTGCTGTACAAGAATGTTGTGGTCTACCTGGACGACATACTAATCTTCTCCCAGGATTTGGATACCCACATTGCAGATGTCAAGCAAGTACTCCACCGTCTTTGCGAACACCGGCTGTACGCCAAACTCTCTAAGTGTGAATTTCACAAAGACTCAGTGCCTTTTCTAGGCTACATCATGTCAAAAGAAGGCTTCCAAATGGACCCTCACAAAATTGAAAGTATCAAGAACTGGGCCCAACCTACCAGCCTGAAGGCTTTAAGGAGATTCTTGGGGTTCACCAACTATTATCGAAGCTTTATAAAGAACTATTCTTCTTTAACCGTACCCTTGACTGCGATGACCCGCAAGGGTGCCAATGCTTCAAAATGGTGGGCGGAAGCCATTTCTGCGTTCGAGAAATTGAAGACTGCCTTCTCCACAGAACCGTGCTTGCGGCATCCAGACCCAAACAAGTCCTTTATCGAAGTTGATGCTTCAGATATGGGTGTAGGGGCTGTGTTGAGCCAAACAGGAGACTCAAAAGCCTTACGTCCCTGTTCTTTCTTCTCACGAAGATTTTCTCCAGCCGAGAAAAACTATGGGATCGGCAATAAAGAGCTCTTGGCAATAAAGCTTGCATTCAAGGAATGGCGGCCTTGGCTCGAAGGCACTCAACATCAAATAACCATATTCACGGATCATAAAAATCTAGAGTATCTCCTCCACGCACAATGTCTGAATTACAGACAGGCCAGATGGTCCTTATTTTTTAATCGTTTCGATTTTGTGTTGAAGTACAGCCCTGGAGATAGAAACACCAGAGCAGACGCGCTGTCATGCTCCTTTCATTCGGAGGATGTGCCTGATGAGCCACAGCACATAATTGACCCGAAGAAGATTCTCTTGGCATCCACTCAGTCTGTACCCGCTGGTAAAACTATCGTTCCTAAAAGACTCAGGAAGAAAGTGCTCTTTTGGGTGCATGATTCCAAGCTGGCTGATCATCCTGGCCAACGCCATACCCTGCTCAAGATACAGAAGCTGTACTGGTGGCTGTTGCGTTCGTGCCTCTTCTCGCCCCTCGCTCCACCCTCTCTACCTTGGGAGCGACTCCCTTCGGCTCTGATGGACAGTTGCAGCCGCGGCTTCTCCCTGCCTCTTGGTCCCGGCATCCCCGGGCTGGCTTGACGCTACGGATCTGCCATGTTCCCGATGACGTAAGGGCACGCGCTCCAGACTTTGTACCAGCAAGGGCGCGAACCTTGGGGGCGTCCCCGCTGTAGTGACGTCATCCATTTCCACTTTAAAAGGTCTTTGTTTGCTAACCTCTAACGAGTTGGCAAGGAACTCCAACAGGACTTGCTTCCGCAGTCCACGATACTTGCAACAACGAAACAACGATCCGAGTCAGCGAGGAGAACCCTTCTCCACTGCTCGGCCTTTTCAAACTTACCAGGAGTACCCACTCCACGGGGCTCCGCTCTCTCTTCTTGATTTCAGATTGCCAGAATACTCAGAAGACTCCTCATTGCCTAGAAGCGATCGCAGACGTGAACACAATGAGTTCTATTGTATATAGGAATCGGTACTCGCTCCACGAGGGCCTATATTCCTATAGCTCTGAAGACACCCTTCCGTCCAAGACGTTATCGCAGGTACGGAGATCGAGAGTTACATTGGCAAGATTACAGATAGGAACCGGTACTCGCTCCACGAGGGCCCATGTTCCTAGAATCCTTTACAGACTCTTCTACTCTAGAAGCCATTTCATATACAGCTATTGTGAGTTCTTATTACAGACTGTTTGTGGGAACCAGTGCTCGCCTATGGCTCCTGCTCCTGAATGTACTGAAGACTCTCTGTGGCATAGAGACCATTGCAGACATCTACTATTGTGAGTGTACCATCTTGTATCCAGTATACCCTGTCTACTCACTACTTCTAGTCTCTCTCTGCAGCTCAGCAACCCAGAGATTATATTCCAGTATCAGAAGGACTTCAGCCCTGCCGAACACATCGACTCACTACTGCCACCTTTGGTGGTCCAGCTTCCAGCCTAATAAAGAACTATTTGTGTTTATTTTCATATTCTAGCCTAGCTGGTGGTTCCTCTCAGGATCTCCTCCTGGGGACGCTGTCATCTGCCATCAGCCCAGGGATTCACCATTCCTCCTCCACGTGGTCATTCCTTACACTACTGTCACTCTGTGGGAGCCAACCACTATAGACCACTAACACCGCTCACGGAAGTATTATATATATAGATTGCTAACTCCGCCCTCCTGGCGGGGTGAGTGACAACAGATTGCTAACCTCATCCCCTCTGAAGGAGGAGAGCGTTACAGTAGCCTACCATCAAAAAGGATACGTGGCATCCTGCACCAATTGTGCTAAGAACAAACCCGCTTCTGGACAACCATGGGGTCAGATGCAACCATTGCCAATTCCGGAACGGCCCTGGTCGCACATCGCTACTGACTTTGTAGTCGATTTACCTACTTCCGGAGGAATGAATACCATCTGGGTGACAGTGGATCGATTTAGCAAGATGGCACACTTCGTGGCGCTCCCTGGCATACCTTCAGCCTTGGAGCTTGCAAAGCTCTTCATAAAGCATATATTCCGCCTCCACGGACTACCTTCTCACATCGTATCCGACTGTGGGTCCCAATTCACGGCACGATTCTGGAGGGCCTTGTGCAAATTGACATCTCTCTAGACTACACCTCAGCCTATCATCCGCAGTTGAATCGCCAGACGGAACGGAAGAATCGAACAATGAAGCAGTTTATTCGAGCTTATGTCACGTCCCGACAGAATAACTGGGCCGAATTGCTTCCATGGGCTGAATTCACCATCAACTCTCATCCAGCAACATCTACTGGATTGTCACCTTTTGAAGTGGTTTTTAGATGTTCCCCAACACCGCCACTTCCACTGAAGCTCTCAGTGACGTCCCCAGCAGCTCAATCTACTGCTGATGATATCCGTAATCTGTGGGTTCAGACAAAGGACATGCTAATCAAAGCGAGTGACCGTGCTAAGAAGTACTATGATGCGCACCATTCGCAAGCTCCAGTCTTCAAGCCAGGAGACAAGGTCTGGTTGTCAACCAAGCACCTCAGACTTAAACTACCCTCATCTTGGTTTGCTCCTCGCTATGTGGGACCATTCCCAGTCCTTCAACATATTGGCAAAGTCACCTACCGTCTGAAGCTACCACCTGGTCTCAACATCCATAATGCTTTCCACGTTTCACTTCTGAAACCGCTCATACTCAGCGAATTTACTTCCAAATCTCAAGATCCACCTGTCATCAATGCAGAAGACGACTTAGAGTTCAAAGTCGAAGAGATTCTGGATGTTCGAAAAAGAGGCAATACTTATTTAAGGTCTCTTGTTTTGCTAGCTAATCGAGTTAGCAAAGGGTTTCCTACCTAGCTGCCTCCAGGTATCGCTGCGGATGGGATTTGATCTCCGCTTACCTTGTTACTCTGCCTCCTTGGACTTTACCAGAGATACCCGCTCCTTGGGGGCCTCGCTCTCTCTCTTGCTGTTCAGGTCGCAGTCTGGAACCCGTACTCGCTCCTCGAGGGCCCATGTTCCCAGACCTGCTACTGAATATAACTTCTGCCAGGAAGTCACTGCTGCCTACAACACCAGTGAGTTACCAACTCTCTCTCAGAGCTTTCCCTGGAACCAGGTACTCGCTCCTCGAGGACCTACTTCATTCCAGCTCCTGGGCTGTTCCAAGAGACTATTGTGTGAGTGTTACCATCAAGGTTCTGTTCCTGAACTCTGCATACTCTGCCTACTCACTATCTTAGTTTCTCTACAGCTCAGCCATCCTGGGATCGCTGTTCCAGTGCCTGAGGGACTACAGCCCAGCCGGGCTCTTTCAGCTCACTACTGCTACCTCTGGTGGTTCTCTAAAACAGTTTAATAAAAGAACTAGTGTATGTCTGTCTGCCAACTCTGAGCCTGACCCGTGGTCCCTCTCAGGATCTTCCCCCATGGGCGTGGTCATCTGCCACCGGCCCAAGGATCCACCCACAATTATCACAAATAATAACAGAATTCTCCTTCCTCCAGCCCACAAAGGTGCTGCCTCCATCTCTTCCAGCCCATGCGGGCTGATTCAGCCATCCTGGTTGATTCCTTCTTCCTCCACTCATGTGGGTCAATACCTCTGCCTTCTTCCAGCTCATGGTTGGTCCTGAATTCAAAGTGAGTGGGCAATGGCCCGCCCATGGCTACACCCCTGACATGTGCTGTTTTCACAACATGCATAATTTTAATCATGGAGAAAAGGGGACAGGCTTAGGTCAAGGGAGGAAAAGCATAAGAACATAAGAACATAAGAAAATGCCATACTGGGTCAGACCAAGGGTCCATCAAGCCCAGCATCCTGTTTCCAACAGTGGCCAAACCAGGCCATAAGAACCTGGCAAGTACCCAAAAACTACCGGTATGTCTATTCCATGTTACCATTGCTAATGGCAGTGGCTATTCTCTAAGTGAACTTAATAGCAGGTAATGGACTTCTCCTCCAAGAACTCATCCAATCCTTTTTTAAACACCGCTATACTAACTGCACTAACCACATCCTCTGGCAACAAATTCCAGAGTTTAATTGTGCGTTGAGTAAAAAAGAACTTTCCCCGATTAGTCTTAAATGTGCCCCATGCTAACTTCATGGAGTGCCCCCTAGTCTTTCTACTATCCGAAAGAGTAAATAACCGATTCACATCTACCCGTTCTAGACCTCTCATAATTTTAAAACATCTCTATCATATCCCCCCTCAGTCGTCTCTTCTTCAAGCTGAAAAGTCCTAACCTCTTTAGTCTTTCCTCATAGGGGAGCTGTTCCATTCCCCTTATTTTGGTAGCCCTTCTCTGTACCTTCTCCATCGCAATTATATCTTTTTTGAGATGCGGCGACCAGAATTGTACATAGTATAAAGGTGTGGTCTCACCAGGGAGTGATACAGAGGCATTATGACATTTTCCATTTTATTCACCATTCCCTTTCTAATAATTCCCAACATTCTGTTTGCTTTTTTGACTGCCGCAGCACACTGAACCGACGATTTCAATGTGTTATCCACTATGACGCCTAGATCTCTTTCTTGGGTTGTAGCACCTAATATGGAACCTAACATTGTGTAACTATAGCATGGGTTATTTTTCCCTATATGCATCACCTTGCACTTATCCACATTAAATTTCATCTGCCATTTTGATGCCCAATTTTCCAGTCTCACAAGGTCTTCCTGCAATGTATCACAATCTGCTTGTGATTTAACTACTCTGAACAATTTTGTGTCATCTGCAAATTTGATTATCTCACTCGTCGTATTTCTTTCCAGATCATTTATAAATATATTGAAAAGTAAGGGTCCCAATACAGATCCCTGAGGCACTCTCTGTTTCTTGTCTTTTAGCCAGTTTGCAATCCACGAAAGGACATCGCCACCTATCCCATGACATTTTGCTTTTCCTAGAAGCCTCTCATGAGGAACTTTGTCAAACGCTTTCTGAAAATCCAAGTATATTGTCTTGGCCTTTCAGCCCACCTCCAGCACCCCAACCCATCGCCTCTGAAGACATCACCTACCAGGTGCGAGAGGTGCTGGACATTTGGAAGCGTAGGAAGAAAGATGGGAGTACTTACTAGCCTGGGAGGGGTTCGGCCCCGAAGAAAACACATGGGAGCCGCTGGCCAACATCCTGGATCGGGCCCTACTTGCTCAGTTCCATAGGGCCATCCGTCCAAACCCAGGCCTCCTGGGAGGCGCCCTAAAGGGGGGGGGGGGGTACTGTTGTGTTCTGCGGCAATCCCCTTCCTGACCCGCGACAATGGGGCCGCCGCGGCAGCATTGGGGAGGGCCGCGGGAGTCCAGCCCCAGTCGCCTTTGCACACCAGCACAGACCTCCGCGGTGATTGCCGGGTTGAGAGGCGTCCCTGCTCCTCCCTCGCGGCGTCTGGCCGCTTTCCTCCGCGGCCGGGAATCCAAGATGGCCGCCATGCTCTTAGGCGCGAGGCCACGCCTCCTTATAGAATTTAAAGGGGCCTCGTTCCCTAAATGGACTTCACCTGTGCCTGATGAGTCAGGCACAGGGAAGTATATAAGGAGACTGCCCACAGTCATTCCTCGACTTGGCTACTTCGTCGTACGAGTCTGCTTGCTTCGGTGAGTCTTCCGGATCCTCGAGTTCCTGATTCCTGGTTCCTGCTTCTTCTCGGTGATTCCTCGGTGTGTGACTTCGGACTGGCAAGCGGCGATCCTTCGGTGTGCGACTTCGGACTGGCAAGCGGCGATCCTCTGGTACTCGACCTCGGACTTCTCTTGGACCATCCTCCTTCAAGGGCCCACCTAAGTCCCAGCGGCCCTACGGGCTCCTCCCGGGGGGACCGCGGGCTTCCAGTGGTGAAGATCCAGTTGGCCCTTGCACCATCCTCACGCCTCTTCGACCTCTCAAAGGTCCACCTAAATCCCAGCAACCCGGGTCCCTACAGGCTCCTCCTGGGGGGACCGCGGGTCTCCAGTGGCGAAGATCCAACTGCCCTTGCTCCGACTTCACACCTCAGCGTCCTCTCAGTGTCCATCTGTCTCCTACAGTGAGGATCCAGCCAGCCTCAACTTCTGTTCCGCCTCGCCACCCGACGGGGGAACCTGCGGAGCCATCTCCCAAGGTAGTACCAACCTCCCCATCGGTCCAAGGGTTCACGAATCTCTTGATCATAACACCTGGAGTAGAATACCTACTCTCTTTGCCCTGGTGATACGGGCTTGACTACCCTGGCCGTTAAGAGGGAGGATAGCTTCACTAGTAGTATTCTCCTGATGCGCTACCAGCCCCCAAAACAGGCACAGAAGGCAATTTGGCAGGATACCCAATAGATTCAATTGGTACCCTTGACAGACAATGGAAAGAACCCACTAGTCCGAGGTTAAACTGGGCCACTGGTTCGCAAAGAACTGTAGCCTGCCCCTGACCACAGGGTCCAACATCCTTGGTACAGGCAACTGGCCTATGCTCTCTATGACCAGTGAAAAACCCATCCCTGGAGTTGACTGAGGAGCCTGCTGGTTTTGGGGATGCTCTGCTGCCTAGGACAGCCATGGGAGCCCTGCTGGTGTGGATGGGAGCAAGGAGGCGGAGGATAGTACTTCCTTTGGTGAAAGACTTCCTTGGTCCCAGTCTCACTGGCCTCCTAGAAGAGGAGGACAGGTCCAAAGTGCTGGCAGAGAGCTGATGGAGGGTTTCATAGTGGTCCCGAAGTTGGGCCACAGTGTCTCTCACCCTATCTCCGAAGAGATTCTCCCCAGTGCACGGCACATCAGCGAGTCATTTCTATACCTCTGGTCAGAGATCTGAGGCCTGCAGCTATGCCATTCTGTGGGCGCTGATTCCCACTGCAGAGACTCTCAATGCAGTCTTGAAAACATCATAGATCACTCGGACCTTGTGTTTTCCGTACTCCAGGCACTTATGCACCAGCGCCATTAGGGTGCCCTGCTGCAGTTGAGACAGCTGCTCGGCCACCTCCTACACCTACTTACAGATGTCCCGGGAGTACTGGCTCATGTAGAGCTGGTAGGCAGCAATGCGGGCAATGAGCAAGTTGCCTTGAAATACCTTCCTCTCAAAAGCATTCATCGATCCATGGTCCTTCCCCGGGGTGCCAAGAAATATGTCCAAGAGCGCTTGGCTGATGCTTATCGAATTCTGAAGCCTTCAGGATGAGTTAGACCCCCTTCCGCCTTCTTATTAATGGGAAGCACTGTGAGGAAGTGTTCCTATATCATCTGCAGTAGCTCCTTAAGGATCTCGTGCATGGGGACCACCCTGATCTCTTTAGGAGGCTCCACGAACTGGAGGATCTCAAGCATTTTGTGCCTGGCATCCTCTTCCATTAATAAATGAAATGGGATGGTCTTCCACCATCACTCTCACAAAGCCTGTGAAGGACAAGTCCTCAGGCGGAGACTTCCTTCCCTCCTCTGGAGAAGGGTCTAATGGGATACCCTCAGAGCTCATGTTGGAGGACTCCGAACCATTATCCCCAGGGTTCCTCATGTTCACTGTAAGCAACAGGGGATAGGTCCGCACATGCTCAGCCTTTGTCCAGAGGCGCAGGTACTGGTAAAACTGGAAGGGGACCAGCAGGCCTTGGCATCTCTGCCAACCTCGGTGGAGCCTCCTTCTCGGAGCAACTGGCAATAGCCAGGGGAGGTCTTGGTGCCCCACAGGGCACCAATGCTATCCTGGGAATCAACGCCAGCTAGATCAGTAAAGCACTAATGAGCACAATGAGCTTCTCCAGAAGAAGTATGATGATGGCTGGCACCAGGTCTGGTGCCATTGGTGGCACAGGATTGAAGGCCTGCAGCATGCGGTCAACCGCTAGCAAGACTCGATACTCCAGCTCTTCCTCAAACGTTGCCAACGCCGATTGGAAGGAGGGATGGCCAGATCCTCTTTGGACCTGTGGAGACCATCACAGACACCTGGTACCAATGGAGGACTGGCACTTCTTGCTGTGGGAACACTTCGGGGGCTTGGTGCATCCCCGTGCCTGGCACCATTCGACATGCACCGGTGCTGATGATTCTTTGGCTTCCCTCAATGCTTGGCCTCATTTCCCTGGTGCCAAGGCCAATGACAAATAACCTGACATTCTCGGCCTGGAGGAGATTGATGGTGGTTTGTGAACTAGGGCTCACTAATGTTGCTATTACAGATGGTAATACAATATAGAAATAGAACTGTATTTCTTTATTCTCTTATATTCTAATTTCTGGTAAAGAAATCTCTAGCTGTAGAAAGCTGAGCTGCAAAACCCAGCCAGCCCCCCCTTTTTCCCCTTCCCCCCCCCCTTTTTTTTGCTGAGGAACACTAACTACACAGAATAATATATTATGCTGAGGCTGGCACATATAGTTACAGACAAGGAAAGGAATGTGAAAGGATGTATCTCCTCCAACATCCCTCCCTGCAACTGATTCTAACAAAGACTTTATCATAGGTGTACAAACTAACAAGAGAAATATGACTTTCTCATAGCAGTACAAACTAACAAGAAAAATTGCCATTTAAGAACAGCATGTAGGCAGACAGAATGAAGGACGCAGCAACAGTAGGTTAAAATTGAAAGTTGAAACTTGGCATTAGAATATGTTGGTTAAGCAGAATGAAAAAGGAGCATGGGAAGTCTGAAATGCATGAGAAAATGTCTGAAACAGAGATAACACTGAAATGAAGGCATCAGATAGGTTGAGTATCCTGAGATGGGGAGGAATAAAATGACAGGCGAAGGTAGAATAGTAAGTTGTTTTAGCTTTGTGGGTGTGCCTACTTCTGTGTGCCACCCGTACTTGCAAGTTCATAAAATAAATAATTATTGTTTCACCAAACTTTTTATAAGAAGGTGCAATACCGTTTATAACAGCTTGGGGGCTCGTCCTGGATTTGAGCCATCCAGGTACTGAAGGTCGGGTTCTGAGAGAAGGAAGTCGCACCCTGCTGCATTTTCAACAGTCCTCGAGTCAGTACCAGGGTCGGTATCTGGACTGGCAAATGGTCCCGTGGCAGTTAACTTGTTCAAACAATTTTAAAGGACAACAAGTAGATACAGCAAGCTTCAACCGGGTAACTTCGTGCATGAAGCAAGGTAAGACAAATGACTATTAAGTATTACCTTGTTGGTTGGGATTGTGAACCTTGAAGCGTGAAGGGATTTGAGACATGTCATGGACACAGGGAGGAAAGCCAGAGATGGCTACGACAGGAGTGGAGATTAGAGGGCTTCAGAGAGTTCACAGTGAGAAATAAAATGGCCAGAGATAAGAAGAAAGAGGGGGCGGACTTGAGAAGACCCCCTCAAACATTAAGAACATAAGGAGGGGAGGATGTTAAGGGTCCTGGCAGGACAGGACTTGTACAAGAAATAAAAATGAAAAGAAAATGATGAAATATTGTTTTAAATGGACCAGACAGAGTCTAAAACAGCCGGCAGTGATTTGGCCAACATATGGGGCAGATGAGAATTGGTTATGTCAGACTTTAAAAATGTATGTAAAATAGGAAAGCACCGTTTTCTCAGAAGAGGCAGAATATGCCGCCTGCTGGACAGGCAGCAGGGAAACCATGTTGCCCATTAAAATATCACAGCCTAAGAAAGTTCCTAAAAATGACCTTCCCTGGGAAATAGAGGGAAAGAAATGGGAACCCCTGGTTCACTTGCCACAGTTTGATCCAGTGCATGCACTCCTTAGTGCCCCTTCCCCTCCCCCAGCGTATGAAAGTGAAGGTGTCGGGGAATCAGACGCACACTCAATAGTTAAGGGGGTTTGTGAGAAATCTGAAGATGATCCCATAGTAAATTGGGATCCAGTAGATGTGGAAGCTAGAGAACTGAGGGAAGGACAGGAAAGGGAGGGACGGAGGCAAGAACAAAGGCACCGGCACGGTGCCTTGGGGCTAAAGAATTAAAGCAGTTAATAAAGGATACAGAGCAGTATCCATTCCCAGATGCTCCAGAATCTGGAGCTAGGAAAAAAGACAAAAGATCAGAATGACCAGAGAACTCAGACCCCTGTATCCGCTGTGGGAGGTACCTATAGGGGATGGTAATATAGGATACATGAGTAATACTCACTAGTGGGGAAGTGAGAAACTTTAAAGAGGAAATGAAATCCTCGTTAGATGATCCCAGTGGATTAGCGGATCAATTAGATCAGTTTTTAGGTCCTAATATATATACATGGGCAGGACTGATGTCAATACTCAGCATTTTATTTACGGGAGATGAGTGAGCTATGATCAGAGCAGCAGGGATGAGGATATGGGGAAGAGAACACCTTCTTCACCCGGGCTGAAGAGACCCCGCAGAACAAAAATATCCTAACACAGACCCCTGGGTGGGATAATAATGAGGCCGCAAATAGAACCCATATGAGTGACTTACGGATTCTCATTTTAAGGGGAGTGAAGGAAGCAGTGCCTAGGAACCAGAATTTTGTAAAAGCTTTTGAGATTCAGCAAGAACGAGAAGAGACTCCTTCGGCGTTCTTGGAACGAGTACGGGGAAGGATGAGACAGCACTCCGGACTGTCCCCAGAGGACCCAGTAAGCCAGGGTTTGTTGAAAATTAATTTTGTCACCAAATCCTGGCCAGATATACAGAGAAAATTGCAGAAAATAGAGGGCTGGAATGAAAAGTCAATTGAAAACTAATTAGAGGAAGCCCAAAAGGTGTTTGTAAGAAGGGAAGAAGAGAAGCAGAAAAAAAAACCCCTAATCTAAAATTATGTTAAATACTGTGAATAAGATATTTAAAAAGGGAGCACAGGAGATGGAAAAAGAACGTGGCAGAGGGGAAGAGGCCGAGTGTAGAGAGGCAGGGGCTTCAGCACAAGCCCTGGGTTCAGAGGAGGATGGAAGCCTAATCAAGCAGGTTGTTTTGAGTGCGGACAAGAAGGGCACTTTAAAGGGGAGTGCCCCAGATATACAAAGAGGAGAACATTTTCTCCCCAGCTGAGTTTATGGAAATAGGAGAGACAGGGGCTACTAACGCTAAAGTCCTGCCGAGAGCCCTTGGTAAATTTAAAGGTAGGACCAGAAAAAGAGATGGTTTTTTAGTAGATACAGGTGCTGCTGCTAGCCCTGTTTGGACAGGTTCTGGAACAGGTTCTAGGAGAATTCTTGTTACCCTCGGGAATACACCTGTGGATGATTACTGATTTCATGAAAGAAACAGCAGAATGTGAGAGAAGCCACAAATCAATTATTGAATTTCCTAGGGAAGCAAGGTCTGAGAGTGTCTAAAAACAAATTACAATATGTAGAAGAAGGAATAAAATACTTAGGACATTTGATTAGTAAAGGAAAAAGGAGAATAAACCACGAATGAATTCAAGGAATAATAGAAGTGTACATACCAAAGACTAAGAAGGAATTAAGGAAATTCCTGGGATTAACAGGTTACTGTAAAATCTGGATAGATTCATATGCACAGAAAACTAAATCTCTCTATGCTAAGCTGACTGAGGAAGGAGCAAATTTAAGGTGGTCAAAATAGGAGGAAGAGGAGATAGAGGGGCTGAAAAAGGATCTAATCTCTGCCCCAGTCCTGCCTCTACCCTCTTTAGAAAAACCTTTTCATCTGTTTGTAGCTATAGATGATGGGACAGCACTGGGAGTGCGTACACAAACATGGGGAGGGAAAAGATAACCGGTAGCGTTTCTCTCCAAATTATTAGACCCAGTATGTAGGGGAGGGCCAAGCTGCGTTCAGACTGTTGCAGTGACAGCGTTATTGTAACGAAATCAGAAGGTGGACCCCTGTTCCGAGGTAGAGTTGGCACTACCCAAATGGACAGATAACCCGTTAGGTCCCTACCGTCGGAGGGCAAGGCTTGAATGAGGTAAGTTTTGAAAGAAGACTTCACCCTGGAAGCTCGTGATCCCCCCAGGAGGAGCCCGTAGAGATCCGGCCACTGGGACTTAAGAAACTCCCTGAAGACTAATGAAGGTCTGAATGCAGGCGCCTCCTGCAGGTTGTGGATTCCAGATGGCTGGCACCTCCAGCTGGTCATAGATAGTCCGGGAGTAGAAGTCAAAGGATAGTCCAAAGCCGGTCCAAGGGTCGAAGTCCAGAGAGAGGTCGAGAGCCGGTCCGGGAACAGACGGGAGAGAGGTCCGAAGCCAGTCCAGGAGCAACACAGGAGAAGGGTCCAAAGCCAATCTGAAGTCAATGCCAGAGGATACCACAGCCGGGCCGAGGGTCAGGAGTCAAAGAATCAATCCAACGGAGAGGAGAAGCAGAAGCGGGACAACGAACAGAGCAATCCAGGAATACGGAGCACAGAAATCCAAGCACAGAGCCTCAATACCAAGGCAAGGTCTGAGGAGCAGGTCTTGCCTTAAATACCCAAAGTGAGGGAGGAGTCTCAGGAGGGAGCCACGACAAATTCCTGTCATGGCCCCTTTAAATCTTATCTTCAGCCGTGCGCACGGCTCTAAGACAGCCAGGAAGGGGGCGGAGTCATCCCAGCCGTGCTGGGCCCTACGGCCGGCCTAGCAGCGGCCATGGCCGTGGGGAGAATGCCGGAGGCTACCTGCTCCAGCAGGAGCCTCGGAGCCAACCCAATGTGGCAGGTGAGTGCTTGGTCCTGGCTGTGGACCTCCGCGGCCAGCAGCCATGACAGTCGGCCCCGGTTGCGGCCCGCCGTGGCCAACGGCCATAACATTTATTGGTGGGAGAAAGCAGAAAATTGACGTTTGGGGGAGCATTAGTGGTGAGCACCCCACACTCAGTCAGGTCCATTCTGACACAGCGAGCTCATAGGTGGCTCACAGACTCCAGAATATTGAAGTATGAAGTTATATTACTAGAGCAGAATGATTTAGTTCTAGCTACAGATCCTTGCACAAATCTGGCAGCTTTCCTCTCAAACGGGGAGGGGGTGGGATAAATGTTACACATAACTGGTGGATATCATTGAATCACAAATATAAAAGAGAGGGAAAAGGATCAATGTCCAATATCAATCTCCCATCCACTTAATTGACAAATGACAATATCATAAATCAGTCTTTGCTTTAAAGAATTTACATCTGCAGCCTCTCGCCTCGCAATGGGCCGCAAGCTTTAATCAGCTTACAGAGCAAAGTGTAACTCCTTTTTAATCATTTATTGTCATATTGTCAGTCCCTATTCAAAACTTTATTCCAAATAATTTATCCATAAACTACATTCTAAACACCCTTAAAAAAGGTATACCAATATGCAAAAACCTAATTTATCGCTTCTCACTCATTATTTTTCACTCTATTATTTCTAAATCTTCTATAAAAGAATACTTAGCCGAGTCAATGTGAAATGTAATCAAATCGTTCCCGACATGAATCATGTTTCGATTGTGAAACAATCTTCTTCAGGGGATCATCTCGCAGTACTCGTTATTTCATACAGCCAATATTCTTCAATGTCCTTAAAGACAGACAAAAGAAAATTAAAAGTGCATCCAAATTTGTTCCTGCTTAAATAACCACAAATTGTCGTCTTCCCTATCTAAAAACTTTCACCTCACCATACATATTTAACACAAAAGCTTACCTGGACAAATAATGTCTCACCATACTTGTTCAAAAAATGGCGCCTCAGCGTCTTCAATCCAATCTAACTTCACCTGCTTTTTAAACCTACTTCCGTGATCCACACGGGAGTATGGGTTTTGTAGTTTTTTGATCATTCCCTTGTAGTACTATTTCCGGTGATGTGGATCACGGAAGTAGGTTTAAAAAGCAGGTGAAGTTAGATTGGATTGAAGACGCTGAGGCGCCATTTTTTGAACAAGTATGGTGAGACATTATTTGTCCAGGTAAGCTTTTGTGTTAAATATGTATGGTGAGGTGAAAGTTTTTAGATAGGGAAGACGACAATTTGTGGTTATTTAAGCAGGAACAAATTTGGATGCACTTTTAATTTTCTTTTGTCTGTCTTTAAGGACATTGAAGAATATTGGCTGTATGAAATAACGAGTACTGCGAGATGATCCCCTGAAGAAGATTGTTTCACAATCGAAACATGATTCATGTCGGGAACGATTTGATTACATTTCACATTGACTCGGCTAAGTATTCTTTTATAGAAGATTTAGAAATAATAGAGTGAAAAATAATGAGTGAGAAGCGATAAATTAGGTTTTTGCATATTGGTATACCTTTTTTAAGGGTGTTTAGAATGTAGTTTATGGATAAATTATTTGGAATAAGTTTTGAATAGGGACTGACAATATGACAATAAATGATTAAAAAGGAGTTACACTTTGCTCTGTAAGCTGATTAAAGCTTGCGGCCCATTGCGAGGCGAGAGGCTGCAGATGTAAATTCTTTAAAGCAAAGACTGATTTATGATATTGTCATTTGTCAATTAAGTGGATGGGAGATTGATATTGGACATTGATCCTTTTCCCTCTCTTTTATATTTGTGAATTATTCTAGAGAGGTGTTCTGCTTCGTTGATTATTGGATATCATTGAATACCAGACTAAAGTGAGAATGGACCTGGCTGATAAACCTCTGCACCAAGGGAAAAGATTATTTGTGGATGGATCATCCAAGTGCATTCAAGGGAAATGGCATAGTGGGAATGCTGTAGTGGACGGGGAGACCCTGGAGGTGATAGAGTCAGGGAGGCTGCCCAATACTTGGTCAGCTCAGACCTGGGAATTATATGTCCTGGATAGAGCACTGCAGCTGATTAAAGGAAAGGAAGGAACAATATGCCTTTGGAGTGGTACATACATTGGGAAAAATTTGGAAGGAAAGACACTTAATAAATAGCAGGGGTAAGGAACTAGTACATGAGGAACTGGTTACCCAGCTAGTGGAAAATTTGATGCTACCAAGGGAGGTAGCAGTCGTACATGTACCTGGGCATCAAAAAGCCACCACCCCGGAGGCAAGGGGAAATTGGATGGCAGATGAGGTTGCTAAGGAGGCAGCGCTGAGAAAGGAAGGCATAAGTCTGTATACAATCAGGACTATGCCAGAGTTTAACTTAAAAGAAAAAGCTGAGCTCACTGAAATGGAGGCAGTTCAGAATGAAGCAGGAGCCTGACTCCTCCCCGATGGGTGCCAGATGCTAAACAAGCCACTAGTAAAGGAAATTATGGCAATCCTCCACCAGGGGAGCCATGGGGGAGCTCAAGCTCTCAGCGATGCAGTCCTTAGAAAATGTGGTTGTATAGGCATTTGCACAGTGGCTAAACAGATATGTGAGAAGTGTCCCAGATGTCAGAAAATCAATAGGAGAATTTTGAGAAAAACAGTTCCAGGGGAAAGGGATCCAGACCTAAGGCCTTTTCAAAGTATACAAATAGATTTTACTGAGCTGCCCCCGTCCCAGCGACTCAAATTCTTACTAGTAGTTGTAGATCATTTCACTGGATGGGCTGAGGCTTTTTCTATGGCCTCAGCTACAGCACAGGGGGTTCTGAAAGTGCTCTTGGAACAAATCATCCCACGATATGGGCTGGTTGAACAATTTGACTCAGATCAGGGGAGTCATTTCACCTCCTAAGTCCTACAAGGGGTAATGGAAGGACTGAGGCTTAATTGGTACTATCAAACTCCCTGGCATCCACAATTTTCTGGAAAAGTGGAAAGGTTGAATCAGACTCTGAAACAGCAAATTTCTAAAATTATGTTAGAAACCAAAATGTCCTGGACTAAGTGCTTACCCTTGGCATTGCTACGGGTAAGGACACACCCCAGGAAGGTTATGGGAGTATTCCCCTATGAGATGACATTTGGATTGCCCTATCTGGGAAGGGTTGGAGAAATACCAGTGTCCGAAACAAAGGACCTATTTTTAAAAGAATTATATACTGACACTTTCTTCTTCTTTATCGCATTTAAGGGAAAAGGGGCTATTGGCCCAGACTTCTCCACTGGACTTTGTGGTGCACCGGTTCCAGCCTGGAGATTGGGTGCTAATAAAAGTGTGGAAGGAGTCCAAGTTACAGCCAAAGTGGGAAGGACCGTTCCAAATCCTTCTGACCACAGAAACAGCAGTGCGGACAGCCGAGAAAGGATGGACTCACCATTCCAGAGTCAAGGGACCCATGGATCTGCCTGCAGATCCTTCCCAGTGGACAGTGGTGACAAGCACAGACCATCCACTTAAGATAAAAATTACTAGAAAAGACTAGAAATTTTGCATGAACAGTTATACTTTGAACGTTGCTTTGAGCTGGGATCCTGGTCCTGATGACAACCCTATTTGGGACCCAGCAACCAGGTTTTATGTACTGTGTGAATCATTGTTAAATATATGAACTATGGGACCAGGACATGCATAGTGTGGGAGGGGGATTTTTATGGATTAAGGGGAGTAAGAACTGAACAAGGGGATGTGTCACTAATTAGACCTAACACTGGGGAATTGGTAACATTTTAAGTACACCACATAGAGGTTAGGAGGTAGAAGGTACCTGTGATATTTCTTAAGGAAAAGGGGAAAGAGTCCTCGAATACTTTGAATTAATTTGTGGAGACGAACCTTTGGCTCCCACCTTAGGGGCCATAAGTAGGTATTTTCCTTGAGAAATCTGCTTAAACCTCCAGTCCTTATGTAGACGGAGGAATTAGAAATTGGGATATTAATACCATTGCTTGTAATTGCATTAATTTTCTTTTGCTGGGTTTATATAGAAAGATTGTGTGGGGAAATGAAAAGAACATGGGGAGGTATGTACAGGGAACAGCTACAAATGCCTTAACTCAAGAGAGAATGAGGTCAACATGGAGAATGGAAGGAATAGGGTATCCCCTTAAAAGTATTATGATACGGATGATGATAGTAGCTGGATGGCCAGGGGTAGAATCTGGGGTTAGAAGTGGTTACTCAAGGGTCCCTGGCCAAGGTGACTCCCAGTATTGGACAAATGAGTATGGGGGCCCTATAAAGTTTACAATATGTATGAATGCAAAAGACCAGCCCCAAACATCTGTTTTTGATGTGTGCCAATTGATAGACTGTGGAAATGCTCAGTACCAGCAGTCATATACAGGGAGTGACAAGTATATGTGCTATAATACCTATTGCTCCACCTCGGAGCAAGTGGTTTGGATGACAGAGGCAGAGGGATGGGTAGCATCCGCTGGACACAGAGACAGAGAATTGAGACAGTTAATTTCCATAGTTAAAGCACAATTATCCACAAAGTTTTGACAAGAAATGTAATCAAATTTGACAGTCATTAGGGCAAAGGCAAACAGAGGGGAATTACACACTAAGAAGTTTAGGATGGGTATATCAGTAAATGGGAAGGAACCATTAGCCTGCTGCTTCCAGATATTGATTGAAAAACCCCAGACCTTAATAATAGTTCCACACTAATGCCTGGAATTTAACCATTCAAACCCCCATTAAATGACCCCAAGGTAGTGAGAGTAGTAACCATAAAAGACCTAAGCCAGACCATTGAGGTAGAAATAGGATATGGGAAGGTAAATGCCTGGGTGGAATGGACAAAATACACTGTGAAAGCCTGAACAAGAGCAACTGTTATGCCTGTGCTTCTGGGAAACCTGGTGCCATTTCCTTTTGGTTGGAACAACAACGCGGAAGGACTGAAGTGTATCCTGGCATTATATCAAGATGAAACGGCATGGAACAAAGCCACCTGTAAGTCTTTGGCTTTCCTATTCCCAGCCCTGAAGCTACATGAGGGACAGCGGGTACCTCCAGTATTTTCCCCAAGCCTGGGAACCACATTGCCTGCCTCTCACGGCGGGGGTCAGGGGCAATTCCATTCACACTGGCATTTAAAAGGGAGAAAATAGAGCACAAAAGAATGTGAAGGCACAATTTAGGGACATCCTTTGATGAGAGGATATATTTAGACTCCACAGGAGTACCGAGGAGTCCCTGATGTGCGATTGTTATATGACACTGAGGAATTAAAAATACAGAAGGCTCAGCAAATGCTTGAGACCTTAAAGGCAACTTACGAAAGATTGTGAATGTAATAGCAACAAGTTGATAAAGAGATAGGGAGGAATTGTGAGCTAGGGCTCACTAATGTTGCTATTACAGATGGTAACACAATATAGAAATAGAACTGTATTTCTGTATTCTCTTATATTCTAATTTCTGGTAAAGAAATCCCTAGCTGTAGAAAGCTGAGCTGCAAAACCCAGCCAGCCCCCCCTTTTTCCCCTTTCCCCCCCTTCTTGCTGAGGAACACTAACTACACAGCGTAATATATTATCCTGAGGCTGGCACATATAGTTACAGACCAGGAAAGGAATGTGTAAGATGTATCTCCTCCCACATCCCTCCCTGCAACTGATTCTAACAAAGACTTTCTCATTGCAGTACAAACTAACAAGAGAAATTGCCATTTAGGAACAGCATGTAGGCAGACAGAATGAAGGACATAGCAACAGTAGGTTAAAATTGAAAGTTAAAACTTGGCATTAGAATATGTTGGTTAAGCAGAATGAAAAAGGAGCATGGGAAGTCTGAAATGCATGAGAAAATGAGAGATAACACTGAAATAAAGGCATCAGATAGGTTGAGTTTCCTGAGATGGGGAGGAATAAAATGATAAGCGAATGCACAATAGTAAGTTGTTTTAGCTTTGTGGGTGCGCCTACTTCTGTATGCCACCCTTACTTGCAAGTTCGTAAAATAAATAATTAGTTTCACCAAACTTTTGTGTTCACTATATAATTTTCTAAGAAGATGAATACCATTTCTAACAGGAGATTGACGGTGGTTGGTCTCCAATGCCCCTATCCGCCGACGGCATCAACAGAACCGATGGTCCTGCCGATGTTGATGGCAAGGTTTCCATCGGTGCGGCTCCTTGGTCTTTCGATGCCGCTGATGGCTTGCACTTTGAGCCAAACAGCTGCGCCATCTTGTCGAGTCAAAGCCAAATTTCCTTTCGGGGTCAACTGGGTGCATAAATGGCAACCCCAGACATCATGCTATTTCCCCCAAGCAGAGGACACATATCTCATGCAGATCAGAGATGGACATGGACCTCAGACACCAGGTGCATTGCCGAAAACCAGACGTGGCCATGTCATACAAATCTAAAGGGACACAAACTGAAAACACTGGCAGTGGGGCATCAATGGCCAGTGGGCAATGATGCACCGCTGCCGTGGGGAATTGACTGCGAAAGGAAATTTACCATAATCACCAAACACCCTGACTAGGATACTACAGAAAGGCACCGAGATGAACCCAGTGACAGAATAACATATAAAAAAATGCAAAAATCACGAAAAGGAAAAGTTTTCCAAAAGGCCAAAAAACAGATAAAGTGAGCTCACTCACACTGTGAGGCTTATAGCACCACGGAAAAAGGGAAACTGGAGAGGGCCTCCCGTGGGGACATATGGTAAAGAGCATGCTGGGCATGCTCAGTGGGCCTAGTCAAAGTTCTAGAAACTTTAACATACGTTTTATGCAGCGAGGCTCTATCTGATGATGTCACCCATGTGTGAGGACTACCATCCTGCTTGTCCTCGGAGAATTAAGATACCCCACTATACCTTCCCTTTAGTTATAACTGCTTTAACCTGTGTGGAACTGAGGTAAAGATCTATGCCTCTCTAGGCCCAGCTTTAGCATTGGCAATGAAGACAACTACCTCTGGCACCAAAGTTTTATAGGCTCTGGTGCTTCGCCACCGTTTTCTATGTCCAAATCAGATTCTGCTACTATGCCATTGCTTCTCTTATAGAGCCAGCTCCGATGGCAGCAGCAACAGAATATGAGGAAATATGAGCGTGGAGCCTTCTACAGCCCTTTTGAGCTGATGGACCCTGTAGCACCCTGCTCTCTTTATACAAGTTTCCCTGGTAACAGAAAGCTTGTGTGGGAGGAGGGGGCGGAGCATCGCAAGGTCAACAGCTCAAGAGGGGCAGTGGAAGGCCCTGCACTGATTTTTCCTCATATTCTGTTGCTGCTGCCATTGGAGCCGGTGCTGCAAATTTAAGGTGAGGGAGGGAAGAATGCCCCAAGTAGAGGATTCGGGCAGGTACATGTGCTTTATTTATTCTGTAACTAAAAACTCTTGCAACAATTACCAAGAACGTGCATGTCTCTAAGGGCCCTCCAACATATTTATTTATTTAAAACCATTTATATACCGCTATTTGGATATAACCATCATACTGGTTTACAGTTTTACAAATATCAAAATAACAGACAAACAGACATATCTTGTTCCGGTGTGTCCAAACAGATTTGGATTTTTGCACATCCCATGACTGGAATAAACCTCTCTCTTAAGCCCTCCTCCTCCATACATACCCTCCCAGGTTATGTGAGACATGATCTGCCACCGGGCCAGAAACAATCTAAACAGAGATAATATTGAGGAGAATCGGGGAATTCTCTTATTTTCACTGTTGTGACTTTTTTCCCCACTCCCTCTTATACGATTACTTTGCCAACACATATACAAGTTGTCAGGCCAATAAAGCTTCCTGTAATTCTCCCTCCCCTCCTGTAGAAAGTAACACAGCGCCCATGCTACTTCCGGAGCCGTTTTCCAAAACTAAGCCAAGAAGAGTCACGCGAGAGCTCTCCTTTTGCAGTCGCTTCCTTCCTTCTCCGACTCCTCCTCTCTCGGCGCGTGCACTTTCTGTTAGAAAAAAAAAGAATTAGAAGCGCTTTCCCTCCGTCTTAACTTCTTCCTTATTTTCTTCCATGACGGTCTCTTCCTTACAGGCGACCCGGAGTCGATGGCAGTCTCTAGGGAGTGTACGCAGGTGAGCACCTCCCCCACTCCGGCGCGCGCTGCCGGTGGCTTTCGCATGTCCCGGCGCTGAGTCACATGTACAGAGGGAAGAGTCTTTGACCTCACTACTAATAGGAGGCATATTCTGCTGGGCGGGCATTTTATTTATAAGTTGCGTTTTGTTTGTCTTACTGTAGACCTCTTGTTAAGACAAGAACGGATTTTTGGTTAATGCTCTTTTTTTTTTTTTTTTTTGCTGTGAGGCAGCATCAGTATGTCCTATTTTTCTTGCAGTGTAAAGATTACATTTATTCCAGTAGGAGAGAACTATATTTAATGGCCAACAGGAAAATAGTGTGTGCCCGTATAAGGCATAACTTAATAAAACATATACTTTGCAATCCACAAGTTTGTTATTTATTTTCTTCGTGTTTATGGTTTTATTACTTCAGTCGATCATCACTTTTTTTTTTTTTTTTGCATCATTTTGAATTCAGGAGCATAGACACTTTGGAACTGACAAAAAAGTAGACCTAGGTTTTTTTTAACCCATTATGAGCCAAAAATTATACTTCCTGTCATCTTTTGATCACCCATCAAACCCCCACACCCGTGGGAACCTACGTTAAAAGTCTCTCAGCTAAACAGGACTCAAGTTATGTAAGGATTTAAATACTAAAGTTAATAGCTTAAACTGGATTCATAACATGGATAAACAGTCAAGGTCTCCAAGGATTAAGGTTGTAAGAACCCTCTGTCTACATCCCGATGTGGCATGCAGTGATAGGGATGTCGCAGGAAAAAAATACTATAACCTTTGAACTTCAACCCAGTAAAAGCATTTGATTTCAGCACTGCTTTTGAACTACTGGCACTTACTTCTGGGCAGTGAGGAAGCAGCTCAGAAGAAATTGTAATGGAGATATATATATATATATAATATTTTTTAAACACATCAGATTTTTTTTGAGACCAGAATTTTTAATATATCATTTACCAGGTTTTTGGAAATGCCTTCCTGCATTCAAACCATTGGTTCCCACAGAAAAATAAGTTGCTGTAGAGCAGCAGAAATGGAAACTGATCACAAGCTCTGGTTTCTATAAAAAGAGAATAATGTCTCCTGGCAGTGAAAGTCATTGTTGGTTCTAAGTAAAGATGATGCCATGTTAGCACAAACACAATCTTCCTTCATGGCATGGGAAGCCCTTATAGCTCTGAACCACATGTTCTACCTGGAATCCAGCCCTTCTAGGGTGCTGTTGATGGCATCAGGATGGAACACTTACTCCAAGGTTTACAAAGATTGAACAATTTGCTGGTTTGGGAGAATTTCAAGATGAACTCTACACAATCTCCCTTTTATTCAACTAGGGGATTGGATATGTACCCTGGACCTCAAGGATGCTTATACTTGCATCTCCATTTGTTTGTCTTATAAGATATTCCTTAGATTTGTGGTGGAGGATTTCCTCCCCATTTGGTCTACCTGTGTCTCCGAGGGTGCTCAGGAAGTGCCCAGCAGTGGTAGCAATGCAGATTTGTCAGCTGGGTGTCTGCTTTTTCCTCTAGCTAGACAATTGAGTAGTCATTAATGATAAGTTCATCCCAGTCAAGGGTTCTGGAGTCCCTTGAGAAGACAGTGTGACTCCTCTAATCCCTGGGATTTCTTGTCAACTTTTCAAGTTGAGCCTCTCCCCTGTTCAGAAGATTCAGTTCATAGGAGCATGGATGGACTCTGGACATCTTCAGAAAAATCTTCTAATAAATTAATACAATGAGTAGTATCACAAATGAATGATGGCATTTATTTTTTGTCTTCAAGACCGCTTCCAGCGTGGCCGCCGTGGGCATCAGAGCCTGTAGGATGGCCTGGCTCCATGCTTCCAACCTATGGCCAGAGGTCCAGGAGAAGTTGGCTGACCTCCCCTGTTCAGGAGAGAATCTTTTTGGGGACATGGGCAGAGATTTGAAGAATCACGATTTGAAGAATCACCATGAAACCCTTCCACAGCTATCTGCCAGTGCTTCGGACCCGCCGTCCTCCATAAAGAAACCTTCCCGACCAAGTTCTAGGAGGTCCTTCTATACGCAGCAGAAGTATTATCTCCCCCTGCCTCCCGGATTTGCACGCCCCATACTGCTTCTAGGGGCTGCCCCCATCAACAGAGAACTCCTAGACCCCAGCCGGCCCCCCAGCAGGCCCCAGCTACGGGAGTTTGACTGGAGGTAAGGGAGCTCGAGTCAGCACGACATATCCCTGATACCCTTTCCCCCATTGGTGGCAGACTTCTCTGCTTTGCCTATCGTTGGTCGATCATCACCTCGGACTGATGGGTCCTCTATTGTTCATCAGAGGTAGCGTCTACATTTCAGAGAAATCCCAGAGGACTCTCCCCCATGTCCATTGTGGGGTTTGTGCGCCCAACAGGAAATACTTCTTATATAGTTCTCTGCCCTCCTAACAGTGGGGGCAGTAGAACCTGTTCCCTGTTACCAGCAGGATTGAGGGTTCTTTTCCTAGCGTTTAGCAGATGGACTCAGGACCAATGGGTATAGTGGACTCCTGATAGCAGTTGGAGATGGATCAGATTTCAATCTGACGTCAGCCCTAGTATATATACCCCTGCAGGAAGTGCAGCTTTTCAGTATTTTCCGTCTCCACAGCAGTTAGGGACTCTATGCACACTAGCACAGCAGTTAGGGACTCTATGCACACTAGCACAGCGTTAGAGTAATTTTACCAAAGAAAACCAAATTTAAGAAGAAATCTTACCTCTACAGACGAGCCCCTCTCTCCTGCGGTGACACCCATTGGGTCCCTCCCCCAGTTGAGAATTCCCGAGGTGATTTCTGTGATCCCTCGGAGGTAAGCCTCGGTCCGGCAGCCGACTCTCGGTGGGGACCTAGCCCCCCCGACATCAGGTGAGGCTGAGAGACAGCGGGTGCAACCTTGAGCGTGGCAGTGAAGGTATTTTCCCTCTCCCCCCTGCAGCCGGAGACCGCCCGGAACGAGACTGGGAAGCGCAGAGACAAAGTAAGATAGAAATCTATTTAAAAGTCTCCAATCCCCGAAGCTCGAGGAGACACACAGGTTGCCAGCCAGGACCAGTGCCACCGGGTTGATCTGCCCTAGCAGGGCTAGAACCCGGTCAGATCCGAGGGTCCTCCCACGTGGATACCCCCCGAGGTGGTCGCCATATTGAACGCATGGTCGCCGTCACCATTTTGCTCTGTTCGCCGCCCTGGCCGCCGTTCCGATCCATGTGCACAAATACCTTGTGCGCACAACGTCGCACGCCCAAGATCCGTGTGCACAAGCGACGCGCATAGCCACGCGCTTTCTGTGCCGGGCGCATACCTTCGACCTGTCTGCACAACAGCGTGCACATCTCCCTGAGCGCGCACCAAATCTACGCGCACAACTTTGATGCACACCAGAGCGCACAACTGTATTTTACGCGCACAACCCATGGAACCACCGGAAAAGAAACTCAAGGCTCAGGGCCTTTGCCCAGCATGCCACATTAGAGCTGCACAGCATGAGGAGGCCACGGCCCTGTGTATACAGTGCGAAGAGGCCCTAGGGGATCCAACTCATGGCCCTTCCCAGCCGGTACCGGGTTCCGGTCTCTCGAACAGTACGCCTGACCTAGCATTGCACAGCGGGACCCCCCTCAAACGGAGCTCCCCAGGGACACGGCGCCCCTTAGTTTAGACCCAGCATCTATCACCTGGGTGGAATTCTTCAAAGGTCTGCATACCTTCGTCCACATGCAACCGGGGCCTCCTGTAATACGGCTACAAGCTCCACCAGAGGACCTCAACATTCCGGGACCCTCTATGACCAGGGAAGCGATCCCACCACCCAGAAGTCCCACCTTCGGGGACACAGACAACTCGGATGAGGATTCAGAACCCTGGAAGAAGGGGAACTCCCTCCGGGCACAGAGCCCCCACTGAACCATGAGACGCTTTTTCACCAAGGACGAGCTTCCAGACCTGGTCACACACAGCTTAAGAGAGCTTGCTATCCCGGGCACAAGTGCCTCAGGGGAACCTAAGATGAACCCTCTACTGGAGAGACTCCGTCAGACCTCCCGTCATTTCCCACTATTACAAGCCGTCCAGCAACTAATTGACCTGGAATGGGATGCCCTGGAAACTACGTTCAAAGGGGGAGGCGGGCTCTGGCAGCCATGTACCTTCTGGACCCAGCCGCCAAAGATCTCCTGGCATGTCTGAAAGTGGATGCCATGGTCTGCGCGGTCTCTAAGCGCACTACTATCCCAGTGGAGGGAGGAGCAGCACTAAAGGATACTCATGACAGACGTCTGGAATCTATCCTCAAACGGTCCTTTGACGTTTCCACTATGTCTTTACAGATCGCGGCCTGCTGTGCCGTGGTTACACGCGCCTGCTTATCACAGCCCAGGAACAACACTCCTGGGGAGGCCCTGGAACCAGCAGTATCATTCCTTGTGGATGCCGCTTCTGATCTGGTGCGCAACACAGCTAGGAGTGTCATACACCGTGGCAGCCAGAAGACAACTCTGGCTCCGAAACTGGTTGGCCGACACATCTTCCAAAACGAGACTCACAAGGATGCCTTTCAAGGGAACACTCCTGTTCGGAAGCAAACTAGAAAAACTAGCCAACAAATGGGGCGAGTCCCCACTACCGCGGCTACCGGAGGACAGGAATAAGAGAAACCAGCGATCCTTCCCCCGAATCTCCAGGGGCAGAGGATCACAGCGCTTCAAGCACATATCAAGCGGCCCGCCCCGCAGGCCGAAGCCAGTCCTTTCGGAACAAGCACAACAAAAGGGGAGCCAGCTCGGGCCCAGGCCCCAGCCGCACCCCACAATGAAAATCAGCCGACCCGTCCAAAGGAAGAAGCTATAGGGGGCAGACTTGCCCTATTCTACCAAAGATGGGTCGAGAACTTCAGACAAGTGGGTCCTATCCATCATTCGAGAGGGATATTACCTGGATTTCCACCACCTTCCTCCAGACAAGTTTGTGGAATCCCCCTGCCATGACCTTTCCAAGAGGATGGCAGTGGAAGCTACACTGACCAGATTGCTAGCCTTAGAGGCTATAACACCGGTGCCTCCACAACAAATAAATACGGGACATTATTCTATCTATTTTATTGTCCCCAAGAAAGAAGGAGCGTTCAGACCCATCCTGGACCTCAAGGTGGTCAACCTTCACCTGAAGATTCCTCGCTTCCCCATGGAAATCCTATGCTCTGTAATAAGGGCGATACAATCGGGAGAGTTCCTTACATCCCTGGACCCGTCAGAAGCCTACCTACACATTTCGATCCATCAAGAGCATCAGCACTTTCTACGCTTCTTGATCCTGGACTGTCACTGCACCCCGGACGTTCACCAATGGTGGTGGCAGCCACACTGAGGAAGGAAGGAATCCACGTGCACCCTTATCTAGACGATTGGCTGATCAGGGCGAAATCTCCAAAGGAAAGCCACCAGGCAACCAAGAGTCAAAACTCTACTGGAGAGCCTCGGGTGGGTGATCAACACAATCAAGAGCTGCCTGCAGCCCTCCCAATCTCTAGAATATTTGGGAGTCCGGTTTGACACCAAACAAGGCAAGGTCATCCTGACACCGTCAAGGAGATCAAAACTAATGACCCAGTTGCGAACCCTGTTGAGCAATCTTCGCCCCACAGCATGGGACTACCTACAAGTCCTCGGCCTCATGGCATCCACACTGGAAGTAGTGCCATGGGCACAAGCTCACATGAGACCCTTACTACGCTCACTACTATCACGATGGAATCCACTGTCCCAGAACTACACCATATGTCTTCAGCTCCCGGACAGAGTTCGGGCCCAACTACAATGGTGGCTACAAGAAGGCCATCTGAGCCAGGCAACGAGACTTTCCTCACCAACCTGGATCCTGCTCACCACGGATGCCAGCCTACAAGGATGGGGAGCATACTGCCAGGGACTAACCGCCTAAGGGCAATGGAACAAAGAAGAGGCAGGATGGAACATCAATCGCCTAGAAGCCCGGGCATTCAGACTAGCCTGCCTACGGTTCGGTCACAGACTCCGAGACAAAGCGGTCAGTGTAGACTGTTGATGTAGGCCATAACAGTGGCCTACATCAACCGTCAGGGAGGAACCAGAAGCCAACAGGTGTCTCTGGAAATAGACCCCCTAATGTCATGGGTGGAAGCGAATCTTCAAGAGATCTCGGCCGTCCACATCGCCGGGAAAGACAACGTCACTGCGGATTACCTCAGCAGGGAAAGTCTAGACCCAGGAGAATGGAGGCTGTCGACTACAGCATTCCAATTGATAGTAAACCATTGGGGAACACGAACCATGGACCTCCTGGCAAACCAGTCCAACGCCCAAGTGCCCGGTTTCTTCAGCGCAGGCGGGAACCCCAGTCCCAGGGAATCGATATCCTGGTACAGTCCTTGCCACAGGAGACTCTGTTATACGCCTTCCCGCTGTGGCCCCTATTGGGCGCAATCATCCACAAGATAAACACCACAGGGGACTAGTACTTCTAGTGGCCCCGGACTGGCCAAGAAGACCGTGGTACGCAGACATGCAAAGACTGACAGGGCGCCCCCTTCCGCTACCTCCACACAGAGACCTGCTCCAACAGGGACCGATCCTCCACGAGGATCCAGCTCTATTCTCTCTTACGGTCTGGCCATTGAGAGGACTCGCCTAAGGAGGAGCGGATACTCGGGGGCAGTAATTGACACCCTACTCCAAGCACGCAAGTTCTCCACATCTCTAACATACATAAGGATTTGGAGAGTATTCAAAGTCTGGTGCGAGGACTGGGACATCATATCACGCTCAGTTAAAATTCCTACGATTTTGGAATTCCTGCAGAATGGCCTACAGAAGGGATTGTCTCTCAACTCCATCAAGGTACAGGTGGCCGCATTGTCATGCTACGGAACCAAGAGCGAGTGTGGCAGCATAGCCTCTCACCCGGATGTCTCACGCTTTCTGAAAGGAGTCAAGCAGATCCGACCACCCCTAAAGTGGCCGGTGCCTCTTTGGAACCTCAACCTGTTCCTAGATTTCCTAGCAGGAACCTCCTTCAGACCTCTCCGCGGCCTGTCTCTGACTATTAACATTGAAGACAGCCTTCCTGCTGGCAGTCTGTTTGGCCCGTTGTATATCTGAGCTACAAGCACTGTCCTGCCAGGAGCTGTTCCTCAGACTCACCCCGGGAACTAATCAGCTACGCACAGTTCCGTCCTTCCTCCCCAAAGTGGTGTCTCACTTCCATCTCAACCAAACCATCTCGCTACCATCAACAGATGAACATAAGAATTCAGAAGAGGCTTGAAGTCTATGCCATCTCAACGTCGGCAGACTCCTAATCCGGTACCTGGAAAGGTCTGAATCCATACGAAAAAGACGGACCATCTATTCGTCCTTCACAGCGGGAAGAAGCAAGGGGAAGCGGCCTCGCGAGCAACCATAGCCCGCTGGATCAAAGAAGTCATCAAGGCGGCCTACGTAGAAGCAGGCAAGCCACCGCCTTTACAAGTCAATTCCCATTGTACTAGAGCCCAGGCAGTGTCTGGGTGGAAATCAAGATGCTGTCACCCGCCGAGATCTGCAGGGCGGCAACATGGTCCTCCATCCACAGGCTCGGGAGGACACAGAATTTGCAAGGGCAGTACTAAGTGGGTCAAAGGGCAGCCTCCCACCCGGTTCGGGAGTAGCTTTTATATATCCCATTGGTCCTGAGTCAATCTGCTACACGCTAGGAAATGGAGAAATTACTTACGTGATAATTTCGTTTTCCTTAGTGTAGACAGATGGACTCAGCATCCCACCCACGGCTGCCGTTACTCATGGAATTCTCGGGGGATTCACGGATAAGCCATGCTTTCCTTCAGCTAGGACACCCATCCTACCGGGAGTCTATGTTTCTCGGTTGAGGGCACTGGCGGTCTCCAGCTATAACCAATTCAACCTGTTCAAATTTTTTAAGTTAGCCAAGTTATAAATGTAATCACGTTATCCAAGTTGTAAAGTTAATCAAGTATTCAAATTATTCAGTCATACATATGTCCACAATGCTTTTCGAGGAGAATACTGAAGAGCTGCACTTTCTGCAGGGGTATATCAACAGAGAGGGGTATATCAACAGAGTTTCCTATAAAAGCAAACGTAGTCCATGTGCCTATATGTAAAAAATCACCTGAGCTAAAGATTTCCAAATTATCCCTAAGACCTGAAAAGCAGGTTGTTAATACAAACAAAAACCACACTTTGAAATGTCTGTATGCCAATGCCATAAGTCTAAGAAGTAAGATGGGAGAGTTAGAGTGTATAGCAGTAAATAATGAGATTGACATAATTGCCATCACAGAGACCTGGTGGAAAGAGGATGACCAATTGGACAGTGCTATATCAGGGTAAAAATTATATCGCAATGATAGGGAAGATCAACTTGGTGGGGGTGTGGCACTTTATGTCTGGGAGGGTATAGAGTCCAACAGGATCAAGATCATAAGAGAGACTAAATGCTCAGTAGAATTTATATCTGTAGAAATCCCACGTGTGTTGGGTAAGAGTATAGTAATAGGACTATACTACTGTCCACCTGGACAAAATGGTCAAACAGATGATGAAATGCTAAGAGAAATCAGGGAAGCTAAACAATTTGGCAGCGCAATAATAATGGGAGATTTCAATTACCCCAATATTGACTGGGTAAATGTAACATCAGGACATGCTAGAGACAAAGTTCCTGGATGTCATAAATGACTGCTTCATGGAGCAATTAGTTCAGGAACCAACAAGAGAGGGAGCTATTTTAGATTTAATTCTTAGTGGAATGCAAGATTTGGTGAAAGAGGTAAGGGTGGTGGGGCCACTTGGCAATAGTGATCATAACATGAACAAATTTAAACTAATAACTGGGAGACAAATCTAGAGCTCTAACGTAAATTTTCAAAAGGGAAACTGATAAAATGAGGAAAATAGAAAAAAAACTGAAAGGTGCAGCTGCACCGGTTAAGAGTGTTCAACAGGCATGGACATTGTTTAAAAATACGATCCTAGACATGCAGTCCAGATGTATTCCACGTATTAAGAAAGGTGGAAGGAAGACAAAACGATTACCGGCATGGTTAAAAGGTGAGGTGAAAGAGGCTATTTTAGCCAAAAAAACATCCTTCAGAAATTGGAAGAAGGATCCATCTGAAGAAAATAGGATAAAGCATAAGCATTGGCAAGTTAAGTGTAAAACAGTGATAAGACAGGCGAAGAGAGAATTTGAAGTGAAGTTGGCCATAGAGGTAAAAACTCATAATAAAAACGTTTTACAATATATCCAAAGCAAGAAACCTGTGAGGGAGTCTGTTGGACCGTTAGATGACGAGGGGTTAAAGGGGCTCTTAGGGAAGATAAGGCCATTGCAGAAAGACTAAATTAATTCTTTGCTTCCGTGTTCACTAATGAGGATGTTGGGGGGGATACCATTTCTGGAGATGGTTTTCAAGGGTGATGAGTCACATGAACTGAACCAAAACACTGTGAACCTGGAAGATGTTGTAGGCGAGATTGACAAACTAAAGAGTAAGCAAATTTGGACTGGATGGTATGCATCCTAGGGTTTTGATGGAACTCAAATGAAATTTCAGATCTATTAATTAAAATTTGTAACCTATCATTAAAATCATCCATTGTACTTGAAGACTGGAGAGTGGCTAATGTAACCCCAATATTTAAAAAAGGGCTCCAGGGGCAATCCGGGAAACTCTAGGCCAGTGAGCCTGACTTCAGAGCCGGGAAAAATAGTGGAAACTATTCTAAAGATCAAAATTGTAGAGCATATAGAAAGACATGGTTTAATGGAACACAGTCAACATGGATTTACCCAAGGGAAGTCTTGCCTAACAAATCTGCTTCATTTTTTTAAGGGGTTAATAAACATGTGGATGAAGGTGAACCGGTAGATGTAGTGTATTTGTATTTTCAGAAGGCGTTTGACAAAGTCCCTCATGAGAGGCTTCTAAGAAAACTAAAAAGTCATGGGATAGGAGGCGATGTCCTTTTGTGGATAACAAACCGATTAAAACACAGAGAACAGGATTAAATGGTCAATTTCAACTGGAGTGCCTCAGGGATCTGTACTTGGACTGGTGCTTTTCAATAGATTTATAAATGATCTGGAAAGGAATACGACGAGTGAGGTTATCAAATTTGCGGATACAAAGTTATTCAGAGTAGTTAAATCTCAAACTGATTGTGATACATTACAGGAGGACCTTGCAAGACTGGAAGATTGGGCATCCAAATGGCAGATGAAATTTAATGTGGACAAGTGCAAGGTGTTGCATATAGGGAAAAATAACCCTTGCTATAGTTACACAATGTTAGGTTCTATATTAGGCGCTACCACCCAGGAAAAAGATCTAGGAATCATAGTGGATAATACTTTGAATCGTCAGTTCAGTGTACTGCAGCAGTCAAGAAAGCAAACAATATTAGGAACTATTAGGAAGGGACTGGCTAATAAAATGGAAAATGTCTTAATGCCTCTGTATCGCTCCAAGGTGAGACCGCACCTTGAATACTGTGTATAATTCTGGTTGCCGCATCTCAAAAAAGATATACTTGTGATGGAGACGGTACAGAGAAGGGCAACCAAAATAATAAAGGGCCAGGGGATGGAACAGCTCCCCTATGAGGAAAGGCTGAAGAGGTTAGGGCTGTTCAGCTTGGAGAAGAGACAGCTGAGGGGGGATATGATAGAGGTCTTTAAGATCATGAGAGGTCTTGAACGAGTAGATGTGAATCGATTATTTACACTTTCGGATAATAGAAGGTGTAGGGAGCATTCCATGAAGTTAGCAAGTAGCACATTTAAGACTAATCGGAGAAAATGATTTTTCACTCAACGCACAATAAAGCTCTGGAATTTGTTGCCAGAGGATGTGGTTAGTGCAGTTAGTGTAGCTGGGTTCAAAAATAGTTTGGATAAGTTCTTGGAGGAGAAGTCCATTAACTGCTATTTCCCGTCGACAGCAGGGCTGAATTCGCCATGCTGTCCTGGGATCTGTCAAATCAGGTCCGGGAGGCGGAGCTTGATAAAGCAGAGGTTAGTTTTTGTTCCCTCTGTGGCTGCGCGTGGGTTCCGGAACAGGAAGTACAGATTCTCCTCAGTCTGTTTCTTCCGCGCGTGGGATCGCATGCGGAGCTGCTTCTCCTCATGTCTAAATCGGGATTTAAGCGCTGCCGCTGTGGCAGGGTGATGTTGGTCACGGATGGCCATGACTGGTGTTACCGCTGCCTCGGCGGCAACCACGAATTTCCAAATTGTGAATTTTGTGCAAAAATGTCGCCCAGGCCCAAACGACAGAGAGCCTATCGGCTAAAGGAACTCTTGAGTACTTCAGAACCATCGGAGGCCCACTCTTCACCGGGCCCGGTGAAGAAGCTTCAATATTCAGCACCAAGGGTGACATCGTCTGATAACTCTCGGCCGAGAGAATCAAAACAAATTCAGGTACGGGGAACGCAGGGCTCTGACGTACCCGACTGCAGTCGGTCTTCCAGTCGCTTGACTTCCAGCCGGGACTCGAAACGGGGAAGATCATCGCGTGACCAGGCGCCAAAAAAGCATAACCAGGACACAGTGAGCGCTTCGGCGCAATCATTAGACAAGTCAGCGCCGCGCCCATCCACTCACAAGGAGCATACTTCGGCGCACAAAAAGATGCCGCGGCGCACAAGATGGCGCCGGAAACTTTGGCGCGCAATACGGCGCCGACACCACGACCGTGCCGGGCGGGGCCGAGACCTTCAGCATGCCAATCGGCGCCGGAACCTTCGGCGCACCACACGGCGCTGGAATCCATGACGCGCAAAACGGCGCCGGAGCCCTTGGCGTGCAAAACGGCGCCAGAACCATCGACAAGTTCACTAACAACCGAATTAGTGGCGCAGAAGACAACATCGGCGCCGGTAAGGTCATTGATCACAGTTCAGACAGGTCGAAGACCAGAGTTGTATTCCTTATCAGGGAATCTGGTACAAACCGTGGATGACAAGAGACCTCATAAGCGTAAACACCATGATAGATCGCAGTCTACTTCCACTGACTCTAGACACAGGAGGTCGAACACCTCGCCCAGAAGGTCAAGAGACACACACAGTCCACCTGAGTCCAAAAGACTGAAGTCCAGACATAAGCGCAGACAGAGGACGCATAGTCAGCTGCTTCACAGTCAACACAGGGCTACAGAACTCAGTCCATCCACTTCTAGGTCATCGGCGTCGCATCAGCACAAGAGACATCAACAATCACCAATCTGCCTTACTTCGTCACAAGCTTCTCCGTCATCCAGTGCTTCAGAGGTACATGAAGGCAATTCTCGACCACTCAAGAACCAGCAGCCACAAAACACGAATAAGCCTACCATGCTGCAAGCGACCAAAGATGCCTTTTGGAAGTTATCTCAATCCTTGGCTGGATTTTATGAGACTCTGGAAGCTTCATTTACTGTAGGCAAAACACCCTCAGATTCAATGACCGAACCTACTACTACACCGCTGAGAGGCTCAGCAGGGGAAACACCTTCCTCCCCGAAGGAGATAACACCACATCACTCACCGGCACATTTGGACTCTCAGGAAAATTGACTCCCCTTCCAGGTCCCCAGCCTTATCAACGGGTTTTCCATCAGACACACCAGAGGGACCACAAGAACCATATTCCCCACCGGAAGACCTATCATATCCACGGTTTCTGGAGAAGATGGGCAATATCCTCCAGTTATAGATTCAAAAGGAACCTGACCCCAGGTCGGAAACCCTAGGATTGCTGAAAATCTTCGATGTTCCTGGGGAACCTACCACACTTCCTCCGCATGATCTACTCCATTGTCTACTCCTAAAGTCTTGGGAAACACCCCAGGCATTGCAGGCGGTTTCCAGGAAATCGGACATTAAATTCCGTATCAGGAAGGATGTACCCTACGCACTCCCACAACTTCAGCATGATTCTGTAGTAGTAGAATCAGCAATGCAGCGGTTTAGGAAAACTAAGCTTCATGCGACCTACCCACCAGAGACCACAAATACCTAGATGAAGTGGGACGAAAAATTTATCAGAATGCGATGCTTACCACAAGGATTATGCATCATCAGTTCTATATGGTGCAATATATAAGAACATAAGAAATTGCCATGCTGGGTCAGACCAAGGGTCCATCAAGCCCAGCATCCTGACTCCAACAGAGGCCAAAACCAGGCCACAAGAACCTGGCAACCACCCAAACACCAAGAAGATCCCATGCTACTGATGCAATCAATAGCAGTGGCTATTCCCTAAGTAAAATTGATTAATAGCCATTAATGGACTTCTCCAAGAACTTATTCAAACCTTTTTTGAACCCAGCTACACTAACTGCACTAACCACATCCTCTGGCAACAAATTCCAGAGCTTTATTGTGCGTTGAGTGAAAAAGAATTTTCTCCGATTTAGTCTTAAATGTGCTATTTGCTAACTTCATGGAATGCCCCCTAGTCCTTCTATTATTCGAAAGTGAAAAGAACCGAGTCACATCTACTCGTTCAAGACTTCTCATGATCTTAAAGACCTATATCATATCCCCCCTCAGCCGTCTCTTCTCCAAGCTTGAACAGCCCTAATCTCTTCAGCCTTTCCTCATAGGGAAGCTGTTCCATCCCCTTTATCATTTTGGTTGCCCTTCTCTGTACCTTCTCCATCGCAACTATATCTTTTTTGAGATGCGGTGACCAGAATTGTACACAGTATTCAAGGTGTGGTCTCACCATGGAGCGATATAGAGGCATTATGACATTTTTCCGTTCTATTAACCATTCCCTTCCTAATAATTCCTAACATTCTATTTGCTTTTTTGACTGCTGCAGCACCCTGAGCTGACGATTTTAAAGTATTATCCACTATGATGCCTAGATCTTTTTCCTGGGTGGTAGCTCCTAATATGGACCCTAACATCGTGTAACTACAGCAACGGTTATTTTTCCCTATATGCAACACCTTGCACTTGTCCACATTAAATTTCATCTGCCATTTGGATGCCCAATCTTCAAGTCTTGCAAGGTCCTCCTGCAATGTATCACAGTTTGCTTGTGATTTAACTACTCTGAATAATTTTGTATCATCTGCAAATTTGATAACCTCACTCGTCTTATTCCTTTCCAGATCATTTATATATATATTGAAAAGCACTGGTCCAAGTACAGATCCCTGAGGCACTCCACTGTTTACCCTTTTCCACTGTATGAGTGCATTCAGGCAACGAAAGGATTGCTCTCAACGACGGGAGAACAACTACCTCAAACCCTACATGACATGGAGGAATGCTCTAGACATCTCCTCCGATCAGTGTATGAGGGCATGGAGACTTCTTCTAGGGCTTCAGCAACAGCCATTGCGGCACGAAGGACGGCGTGGCTCCGTTCTAGCTCCATCAGGGAAGACATCCACGAAAAACTGGCCAATCTCCCATGCACAGGAGAGAACCTTTTTGGCACAAAACTGCAGGAAACAGTGGGTAAGCTAAAGGATGATGTGTTGGCGGTGCAGTCATTACAATCTCAGCCGACTTATCAATCCTCCAAGCGCTTCTACCCATACGCTCATAAATCTTCGTATGGACGTTGACCTTATAGATCGTATCAAGGATATCTGTGTCAAGCATATGCTACTTATCAGAAGCCACAAACTCACCAACAACAATCACAGCTACCTCGTAGAGGCAAGCCGCGTACACAGCGTCAACAAGGCCAACAGCAAGCTGCGGTGCCTAAGCCCACACAGTCTTTTTGAAATTAAAGCCACCATCACACCCTGTACCGCCGCCGGGGAGGATTCATTCTTGCCTTCATGTTTGGGAACAAATAACATCCGACCAATGGGTGTTGGATATTGTGAGTCAGGGATATCGTCTTCAATTTCGAACGAAACCGAGATTACCCCAATTGTCCACCCTACGCAACACGAGGGCGCAACCACAACTCGAACATGAGATCTCCAACTTATGCAAGGAGAAGGCCATCACGCTCCTATCCAAGAATCATCGAAACAAGGGATTTTATTCCCCCTATTTCTTGATTCCCAAAAGGTCTGGGGGGGGCGGGGGCTACGTCCCATCTTAGATCTTCAGGAACTCAACAAATTCCTGGTCAAGGAAAAGTTCAAGATGGTATCCCTGAAGTCGATTCTACCACTATTGCAACCCAACGACTGGATGTGTTCAGTCGACCTGAAGGATGCGTATACTCACATTCCAATCCACCCCTCCTCGTGGTGGTACCTATGTTTTCGCTACAAACACAAGCATTACCAATACAAGGTACTCCCCTTTGGGTTGTCAGCTGCACCCAGAGTATTCACCAAGTGCATGGTAGTGGTGGTGGCTCATCTCAGACAACAGGGGATGACAATCTTCCTTTACCTAGACGATTGGCTAATAGTGGCTCCGACTCAGGAACTACTCCTGAGTCAGCTCCACCAGATCCTTCAGTGCTTACAGCAATTGGGGTTAGTAGTCAACTTCCAAAAATCTCACCTGCAACTGACACAACAGCTGAACACCAGACAATCCAGAGCATATCTGCCACTAGACAGACAAATACAGTTGAGACAACTTTTACAGAGCTTGCAGGCAAAACAGTTTACCTCTGCATGACAAGTGCTAGTCGTTCTAGGACATATGGCAGCGGCCAATTTCCTGGTTCCAAATACCAAGTTACACATGAGACACCTACAGTGGGGATTGAAACGGCAATGGAGGCAACACACTCAACCTCACACAACCAATCGTCCTTACGACAGAAATGAGAAGGGACATCTCTTGGTGGCTCCTTCCGTCCACACTAGCGAAGGGAGCATTGTTCCGGCTGCCCATCCACAATTCAGTCCTAACTACAGACGCTTCACGGAAAGGTTGGGGGTGCATGAGACACAAGGCCTATGGACCTTAGCGGAACAGAAGCTACAAATCAACTTGCTAGAACTTCGAGCATTTCGCAACGTTCTACAGGCATTTCAGGAATTTCTGCAAGGCCGCAGGGTCATGGTGTACACGGACAATCAAGTAGCGATGTTCTACATCAACAAACAGGGGGGATCGGGTTCCTGGACCCTGTGCAAGGAAACGCTACTCATCTTCCAATTTGCACACCAACATTGCATACACCTACAAGCCACTTACCTACCAGGCATCGCAAACACGAGAGCGGACAGGTTAAGTCGCATCTTCCATCCCCACGAATGGTCCCTCAATTCGGAAGTAGCCCTCCGTATATTCAACAGATGGGGGACGCCATCAATCGATCTCTTTGCGACGGAACGCAACACACAACTTCCCAGTTTCTGTTCCATACGACCCAGCAAACTCCGACTGGCTCAAGATGAGTTCCTAATTCCGTGGTCGACAGGACTGCTATATGCCTTGATTACCAGGACAATTCAGAAATGCATAGCGGACAGAGCTCAAATGATTCTAATCGCCCCGGCCTGACCTCGACAGCCATGGTACAGTTACCTCCTTCACTTATCCAGCGACACGCCAATCCGTCTTCCAAGTCGACCAGATCTTCTACTTCAGGAACACGGAACTCTTCTACACCCGCTGCACTCCTCCCTCCACTTAACAGCGTGGAGATTGACAGGATGCTACTGATGGAACAAAACATATCCCAGAGCGCACAACTTATCCTTCTGGAGTCTTGGAAACCCTCCACTAGGAAGAATTACAATTACAAGTGGCAACGGTATACTACGTGGTGTACGTCCAATCACATATCACCCATGGATTGCACACCGGAGCAACTAATAGACTATCTTCATACTCTGTATGACAAAGGCTTAGCCACAGCTTCTATTCGCGTTCACCTAAGTGCTATTGCGGCCTACCACAGACCGTACAATAATGCCACAATATCGGCTCATCCTCTTCTCTCTCTGTTCCTCAAAGGACTATTGCACCTTAGACCTCCAATCACGAAACCAGCAGTTCTGTGGAATATTAACACAGTCTTAGAACAATTGATGCTTCCTCCCTTTGAACAAATGGAGTCAGCACACATAAAATACCTGACATGGAAAGTGGTATTCCTCATGGCAGTCACCTCAGCAAGACGAGTCAGTGAATTACAGGCGCTGGTACATTATGAACCGTACTTACAATTTTTTCATCAAAAGGTAGTGCTTAGAACGCACCCCTCGTTCTTACCGAAGGTTATTTCTCACTTTCATCTTAACCAAGATATCGAACTGCCGACATTTTTTCCCAAACCCCATGCCAATGAACGGGAAGCACTACTCCACACCCTGGACTGTAAAAGGGCGTTAGCGTACTACAGAAATAGAACGACCTCCCCATCGTGTCCGTCTCAACTATTTCTTTCCTTTGATCCTATGGCACCGGGTCTACCGATCACGAAACGTACCATTTCAAGCTGGATAGTCCAATGCATCCAATTCTGCTACAACAAACAACACCTGCTTCTTTCGCAGAAACCCAGAGCGCATCAGGTTCATGCCCTAACAACCTCGTGGGCGCACCTCAAGAATATACAACCTATAGACATCTGTAAGGCAGCTACGTGGACTTCCTTACACACCTTCACAGCACATTACTGCCTAGATCAACAAGCTTCGTCGGATACAAAGTTAGGACAAACAATCCTACAATCCGCAGCATCTCATTCCAAATGATTGCCACAATCTCTGATATCACATTCCAAGATCGGAACAAGGCCGAATGTGATTGGGAGCTTGCGACTCCCAGGACAGCATGGCTAATTCAGCCCTGCTATCGACGGGAAAAAATAAGTTTGCTTACCGTAAACGTTGTTTCCGTAGATAGGATGAATTAGCCATGCTGACCCACCCTCCTCCCTGGCAATCACCATGGCTACTCGAACCATCACTGCTTAATCACAGACTGAGGAGAATCTGTACTTCCTGCGCGGGAACCCACGCGCAGCCGCAGAGGGAACAAAAACTAACTTCTGCTTTATCAAGCTCCGCCTCCCGGACCTGATTGACAGATCCCAGGACAGCATGGCTAATTCATCCTGCTATCTACGGAAACAACGTTTACGATAAGCAAACTTGTTTTTAATCAAATTTACTTAGGGAATAGCCACTGCTATTAATTGCATCAATAGCATGGGATCTTCTTGGTGTTTGGGTACTTGCTAGGTTCTTGTGGCCTGGTTTGGCCACTGTTGGAAACAGGATGCTGGACTTGATGGACCCTTGGTCTGACCCAGCATGGCAATTTCTTATGTTCTTAGTGAGCTATTGGTTATTAGTTAATACACTCTATGTGTGAGCAGCAAGAAGTTGTGTGGATCTGACATCTTAAGAATGAAATCATGCTAGTGGTAAAGATTGTAGAGTACAAGTAAAGGTCTTTTCCTGTACACACTCATTGTAAGATTATGGTAGTTTCAAGACTAACATTTATGTTCATGTACTCTTGAATGTATAATTTTGCGAGAATCTATGTTCTGCTTTAGTTAGTACTTTATCTTACATGTTCTCTCCTTCACATTCTGTTTGTGTGTTGGATTGATACAAATCGTGAATACAAACAGTATTGATGTAACACTTGCTTCAAGATTTGGCTGCACTCGCATCTCATTGTGGTTAATGGTAGAGTGAGTCATGTTTTTAGGTCTTATGTCCATGTCTGGTTTGAAGTTGGTGAATCATTAGTGATCTGTTATTGTGACTGCAAAAATTGCCTAGGTGATCTCTGTGCAACAAATGCACATAATATGAATAGATTTCAACAGTTCCCAGAATGTAGTGCAGTTATTTTTGAGACAATTTTTATTGTAATGAGCGATTGAGCACAATGTAATTGCTGTCTGCAGATTCTATAGTCATAATTGGTACTGCAGTTTGAAGTGTGTGTATCAGGTGGGAATCTTCTGCATTCATTGCCCAAAATATTTAAACATCTTAGGGGCCTCATTCAATAAAGTTTTCCTATGTAATTGCAGAATGAGGAAAAAAGTGTTTTGGAATAAGACCCTTTGTTTCTTTTCTGGCTTCAAATGCAGATGTAATTCAGATTTTGATCATATATATCTAAGATTAATAGAGGAAGTACTTCTAAAGGAAGTACAGGAACTTGTTCAGGGGTCCGTCGGTGGAGAGGCCTCTTGTGGTTATGAGTGTCACTGGCTGAGGGAGTCTATCGGCTGACCTGCCCTCGCTGGCAATGCCAAGGTTAGTGGTGTTTCCCCCAACCTGGGCATCACACGCAGGTGTCGCTGGCTCGGCCTGGAACTGTGTCCGGGATGTGTCGTCGCCTGTGAAGCCCTCCTTCATGGGAGGGGGCTTCTCCACAGTGGGCGCCCTGCTTGTGCATGGAGCAGAGGGAGTTCTATTTGCTTCCAGCTGCCTCAGGCGATGGGCCCATTGCACTTTCTTAACAAGCTGTGCAACGCCCGTCTCTGTCGGTCTTTGAAAAATCTTTGAGGGCCCTTCACCCGGACTCCCGGGCCCTAGCTCGTCACAGGGTCCCACGGCTGGCTTCCCAGGCTCCTCTACCTTCCAGAGCTTGGGTTTGGTAGAGTTTTTGCTCCGCCACCTTGCTGGACCCTTCCGGGGCAGGATGGCTTTCCGAGTGGTCCCTAGGCGCTGGTGGTGCCACCGGTGGTGATAAGAGAGGGGCTTCTCTTCATTATGATAGCTTTAATGGTGCTGGTGAATGAGCCTCCGCTGGTACCCACAGCCTTCTTGGGTTTTTAGTATGTGGAAAAAACTAAAACAACAAAAGGATGGGAAGGGGAAAAGCAGGAGGGGGGGGAGGGGTTGGACAAGGAAGGGAAGGAAGCTTAGGAGACTCAGGACGTCGGAGGACCAATTAAGGCTTGATAGATAAAGGCTATGCACAGGCCTAAAATGGCTGCTCATGATGGTGAAGCCAATATGGGGGAAGGGAAACTCAAACAAAAAGGAAAAAATAGGAGGGGGGGGGAACAAAACTATTAACTTAGGAACACACAATAAGATAAACCACGACACTCAAAAAGAACCACAGACAAACAATTCAACAAAAGAAATAAAGGAACAAACAAACAGACTTACAAACAAAAACCACAAACCTACAAGCAGACAAACCAGAACAAAACCACCAAAGGAAAACTCTTAAAAAAAAAAAATTGGTAAAGAAAATGGGGAAGGGACAGGGAACAAACTGCAGCTACTCCTGCCACACCCAGGCGCCTTGCCTTGAAAACCTCAGCAAAGAAGTGAAAAGGTGGCTTATCTGGGGTGAGGCAGAAGCAGCCACAGCAAGTCCAAACTCCTGAAGGGAAAGAGGGAGATTGTCCCCTGCCTTGGGGAGAAGGAACCAGAAGAAAAAGTTCCCCTGAAGGAAAGCAAAAGAAGCAGCTCGCTCCTCTGAGAGAGAGAGCTCGAGCCTGCAGCCTCCAGACAAGAGGTGTGAAAGTTCCTTTGGAGGAAGTAAAAGGAAACTACATTTCTAGATGCCCTGGTAGTCAGCCCCTAGAAGTGTTGGGAGCAGGGAAACAGAGGCAGTGTCTGCCTAGGGAGGAGTAGACTAACTCATATAAAGGGAGGGGCCCTCCAGAGGGGAGAGACAATTCAGGAGAGCTCAATGGAAGGTGAGGAGGATGGAGAGGCTGAGGCAGAAGGAGAACAGCACCCAGGCACACCTTTATTCTAAAGCTAAGTCAGCCCTAAGATATCTCTCTTTCCCGTTTCATTTCTGTGCAGCAATTTGTTGGCTAAGAGTCTCTAGCACTGTTATGGGTTAGAGTTGCTAGGTTTATTACTGAAAAAGCAAAGGTAGAAGGTTTTATTTAAATGCTGAGAGCACTTATTTTTGTTGGGAACCAAGTAGGAATTACTATGAAGAAAAAGAAATGTTTTGGGGTTGACAACAACAATGAGCTAGTAGCTGTGTAAAAAGGGTTGTATTAAACTATGTCAGCTGTTGAGAATTGTCATGAAGGCTATGTAGCTGGCCTCGGGAGCCTTTCTTTTAATGGAGTTTTTCCAGCACTACTTTATATCTGGGAGAATTAGGAGTTACATGATATTCGGTTGTATTAAGCCTGCATTGCCTATATGTACATTGAAGGAAAGCATAGAAGAGCATAGAGAAAGAAACTTGTTGTTTTTATTTTAACAAATCACTGGTTTAAAAGGATAGGAAACCCAAGCTTACATTGATTAGGTGGAAATGTATTTTGGGCAACACTTCTTCTATGTGGTGTGTGACTTCTCTTCTGTGAAGTTTGTTTCAATAAACTCCAGAGCACTATATTAAGCTACTGCCTGGGTGTGCAATACCTTATTTTAAGTTATAGCAAAAGGGTGCCATGACTGGAAGGTGACTCTCTTACTTTTAGCATGGAATGAGTACAGACCTGTCTCAATCTCCTATCTTTATGATGTCCTCCCAGTATAAGTAACTTTAACCAGTAGCCTCCTTGCCTAAAGGTTACAGTGTCAGCATCACTCCCAGGAGAAGCTACAGTGCTGACTCTGTCACAAAGGAATCTGCTGCAGCAGTCCTTGAGAATAAGCTTCCAAGCCTGAAGTCACCCCAAAGGACCTGCCACTAGGGATGCCACACTTGTTAAGGATATGAAAACAGATTTTAGTATTCCTTATTGTAGAGGAAGTAAATATTGAACTTCCCTTGAAAGAGGGGAAATAAAGGAATATGTATATGTGTGTTTCCAATACTGGAAGTAATAGAGCCAAAAAGGTGGTATTATTTTAAGGAATCTAGCTGGTACTACTGCTTTAACAACCTTCCTATACTGGACTTCAAAGGTTTTTTTAGATACAGGGATCCTGTAAGCTATACAATTATCAGATTAAAGAATATGAACCACAGTTAAGTAATTTTTATTAAAATCTTTTGATGTTCCCATTCAGAACTTGGATTAACAGTGTGTAAACGTAACATAATTCAAAATAGTTTGCCTAACATAATGAGAACCCCTTTCACTATCTATATATATCTATCTCTCTCTCTATATACAGTATTTTTCGCTCCTTAAGAAGCACTTTTTTTCCCCCAAAAGTGGGGGGAAAATGTCTGCCTTATGGAGCGAATATAAAAAATAAACCTAAAAAACTAACTACAACCCCCTACCCTCCTGACCCCCCCCCCCCCCCCCCAAGACCTGCCAAAAGTCCCTGGTAGTCCAGTGGGGGTCCGGGAGCGATCTCCTGCCCTTGGGCTGTTGGCAGCCAGTAATCAAAATGGCGCCGACGGCCCTGCGCCCTTACTATATCACAGGGGCTACCGGTGCCATTGGTCGGCCCCTGTGACATAGTAAGGGCACTAGGGACTTTTGGCAGGTCTTGGAGGGTGGGGGGTTGGGATGGGAGTTTTTTTTGGGGGGGGGAAGGGGTTCCCACAGAAAGAGAACGATAAAAGTTTTCTGATCTGGGGAGTGGACTGAAATGGCCCTCCCCAGACTCAAAAACGAAATGGGGACAAAAAAAATGTTATGCACTCTCCAAATTTGCTCCATAAGATGCACAGATGCCCGGGAACAGAACCAGTTTTTTTTTTTTTTTTTTAAATTTCCCCCCCTCTGAATCCTAGGGGCGTCTTATGGAGTGAAAAATACAGTATATCTGTTGTTTTTATGGAAAAGGATGAATGTGAATGACTATTTTGGTTTTGCAAATTTTTGGTGCATGGCTGCATAAAATATTTGAATCTACCCTCTTGTTCTCAGACTGAAAAAGGAATTGTACCTATCAAATTCAGTCTACTTTTCTCTCTCTTGTAGCCATTTCTACTTTTTTAAACTCTTTATTTTCAACAAAGATAGTTATTACAAACATATGAGAGAGAGAGAATTTCACTTTTACAATCAAGCTGTGTCATATCAAATGTACATTAATGCTCAAAATGAAGAGAATTATTATTAATGTACAGAGAGTCCAGAACAAAACCACAAAGCCCTATGGTTCCTACTTAGTACCTGCCAAAATCCTAAGAAAATGGCACCGGCCATCCATTGCTCCTTCCATGTGACAGGGGCCGACCAATGGAACCGGTAGCCCCTGCCACATGGTAAAGGCAAAGCGCCTCGGCACCATTTTGATTTGTGGCAGCCGACGGCCCTAGAGGGAGGGAGAGCTCGCTCCCAGGACCCCGCTGGACCACCAGGGCTTTTAGTAAGTCTTGGGGGAGGGATTGGGATGATGGTGGTGGGGGGGGGGTTTGTAATTAAGTAAATTTGAAGGGTTTGGGGGGGGGGGGGTTCGGTCTGTTTCCGAAAGCGAAACGAAAAAAGTTTCCAGGTTCGGGGAGTGGACTGAAATTGTCCACTCCGAAAATGAACTGAAAAAAAAAATTGTGCACATCCCTAGTAGCAAACACCAACAGAAAAAGGAAAATGACTATAAGAAGGATAAACTACTGACTCATTCTTCCCATTGTACCAATAAGATGGCTAAAACTTGTCATAAATGGCTATTTGGTAGCAAAGCTTCTCAATTAAAGCAATTTCATGAACCTGTCTACGCCAGCAGGCAATTGAAGGAGCAGATTTCCAAAGAGAGGCAATCATGAACCTATCTCCATGTATCAAATGATCAACAAGTATACAACCTGCCGTACTCTTCAAAGGACACCCTCTACTTAGAGACATGCTGGGATGACATCTCACTGGCTTCTTCCTCCTGAGTGGAAGGCACAATTTTGATATATGGCCTAGGTCTATCCTTCAACCCAAAATAAAAAGCATCCTGTCCAGTTAATCTGCTTCCAAATCTCATTCCAGTCTCTGTCCAGGCCTTCATGCTGCCCCTCCTGGGCCAAGAGGGTTATAAGAAGTTCTCTTTGGCCAGCACAAGCCTGGCCAACAGTCCCTACTCTTTTCCTGTGAAATTAGTGTCTGCTCCGTGGCATCACTTTGTAAAATGTTTTTCCTAGGTGTTAGAGGACACTCTCAGCCTCAGAACTAATCTTTCACATGTTCTAAATTAACCAGCTAAATACAATATAGTTTGACATATATAAATGTAGCCAGTTATCAATAATGTTTCACTAAATGGTGATATTTGAAGTTAGCTGGATATCAAGAATAACCAGCTACATTTTATACTAATGCTCTAGTTATGTATCTATTTTATGTGATTAAGTAGCAGTATTTGAATTTAGCCTATTATTCTTGATATCCAGCTAATTTTAAATATCACCACTTAATTAGTTTGTCATGGTATTTAAATTTCAATGGTCATTCTACCCCATATTCAAATAGCCATTTAATATCATTCAGCGTGTACATTTCTATGCAGTTATGTCCAGTTGTTTAGATTTAGCTGGTTATATATTTGCTTGTTGGAAAGCTCTCACACTTATCCAGCTATGTTGGTGTTAGCTGGCATACTGACTATTTACCTCTAAGAAGCTCCAACAAAATAGTGCACGGCCTTCACTATATGCCATATGCAGAGACACTGAAGGAGCAGAAGATATAATCTCTAGAAGTAAGAAAGGTGAAAGATAAATTATGGAAACATTCAACCATCTAAAAGATAGAAATACCTTGTGTGTTGGGGAAGAGTATAGTAATAGGAGTATATTACCATCCACCTGGCCAAAATGATGAGACTGACAGTGAAATGGTAAGAGAAATTAGGGAAATTTGCCAAATTATTAGTGCAGTAATAATAATGGGAGATTTCAGTTACTCCCAAAATTGACTGGGAAAATGTAATATCAGGACATGCTAGAGAGATAAAGTTCCTGGATGGAATAAATGACAGTTTTATGGAGCAATTTGTTCAGGAACTGACAAAGGAGGGAGCAATTTTAGATCTAATCTCAGTGGAGCACTGGAGTTGGTGAGAGAAGTAACGGTGGTGGAGCTGCTTGGCAATAGTGATCATAACAGGATCAAATTTGAATTAATGACTGGAAGGGGAGCAATAAATAAATCCATGGCTCTAGCACTAAACTTCAAAAGGGAAACTGATAAAATAGTTTAAAAAAGAACCTGAAAGGTGCAGCTATAAAGGTTAAGGGTGTGCAACAGACGTGGACTTTTTTTTTTTTTTAAACAAAGTTAGAAGTGAAGTCCAGGCATATTCCACACATTAAGAAAGGTGGAAGGAAGACCAAATGATTAACAGTATGGTTAAAAAGTGAGGTGAAAGGCTATTTTAGCCAAAAGATCTTCATTCAATAATTGGAAGAAGGATCCATCAGAAGAAAATAAAATAAAGCATTGGCAAGTTAAATGTAAAGCATTGATAAGACAGGCTAAGAGAAAATTTGAAATAAAGTTGGCCGTAGAGGCAAAACTCATAATAACTTTTTAAAATATATCTGAAGAGAAAAACTTGTGAGGGAGTTGGTTAGTTCATTAGATGATAGAGTGGTTAAAGGAACACTTAGGGAAGATAAGGCCATCTCAGAAAGGCTAAAAAAATTCTTGGCTTTGGAGTTTACTAAAGAGGATGTTGGGGAGATACACATTCCGGAGATGGTTTTCAAGGGTGACAATTCAAATAAAACTGAACCAAATCACTATGGACCTGGAAGATAGAGTAGGCCAGATTGAAACACTGAAGGTAGTAAATCACCTGGCCACGATGGTACACAACACAGGGTTTTGAAAGAACTAAAAAATAAAATTTCAGATCTATTACAATTAATTTATAACCTCTGATTAAAATCATCCATTGTACCTGAAGACTGGAAGGTATCCAATGTAACCCCGATATTTAAAAATGGCTTCAGCGGTGATCTAGGTAACTATAAACTTGTAAGCCTAACTTCAGTGCAGGGAAAAACTGTGGAAACTTTTATAAAGAATAAAATCACAGAATATTTAGATAGACATGGTTTAATGGGACATAGCCAGCATGGATTTACCCAAGGGAAGTCTTGCCTCACAAATCTCCTACATTTTTTTGAAGGGGTGAATAAACGTGGACCAAGGTAAACTGGTAGATGTGGTGGTGTATTTGGATTTTCAGAAGGCATTCAACAAAGTCCCTTCCAAGAAAACTAAAAAATCATGGGATAGGAAATGATGTCCTTTTGTGGATTCCAAACTGGTTAAAAGACAGGAAACAGAGATTAGGATGCAATGGTCTGTTTTATCAGTGGAAACAGGTAAACAGTAGAGTGCCTCAGGGATCTCTACTTGGACCAATGCTTTTTATTATATTTTTAAATTATCTGGAAAAGAGTATAATTAATGAAGTGATCAGATTTGCAGATGATGCAAAATCATGCAGAGTAGTTCAATCTTGAGCGGGTTGTGATGGGCTGCGGGAGGGCCTTGGGGGGGGGGGGGGGGTTGGAGGATTGGGCATCTACATGGCAGATTGGATTTGGTGTGGACGGGTTCAGGGTGATGCATATGGGGATAGATAGCCCTTGCTGTGGTTGCACGATTTTGGGTTCCACACTAGGAGTTACCACCCAGGCATAGTAGCGGATGGCTCTGTGTCCTGTGGCAGTTGGAGAGGCGGGCAGAATATTGGGGATTGTTGGGAAGGGAATGGTGAGTGGGGCGATGGATGTTGTGGTGCCTCTGTGTCGCTCCATGGTTCGACCGCACTTTGAGTGCTGTGTGCAGTTCTGGTCACTGTATCTAAAGGGAGGTGGAGTTGCACTGGATAGGGTGCAGAGAGAGGCGACCAAAATGATGGGGGGTATGAGATGGCTTCCCTCTGGGGACAGGCTGGGGATGTTGGAGCTGTTCAGCTTGGAGGGGAGACGGCTGAGGGAGGATGTGATGGAGGTCTGTGGAATCATGGGGGGACTTGAGCGGGTGGATATGAATCAGTTGTTTGCTCTCTCGGATGGTGGGGGGACTAGGGAGCACTCTGAGGTTAGCTAGTGGCTCATTTGAAGCAAGTCGGAAAATTTTTTTTTCACTCGACACATAGTTGGGCTCTGGAATTTGTTGCCAGAGGATGTGGTTATGGTAGTTGGTGTGGCTGGTTTTGAAACTGGTTTGGCTGTGTTCCTGGAGGAGAAGTCCATTGGCCACTGTTGGAAACAGGATGCTGGGCTTGGTGGACACTTGGTCTGATCCAGTATGGCATATATCTTATGTTCTTATAGTACTTAAGTTGTTAACTCCCTACCGCCCCAAAAGGCAGAGCAGTGGCAAGAGAACAGCGCATCTCCAGCCGTCTGTTTCCAGAACTCCTCCACAAAGGGGCAAGTCTACCACATGTATAAGCATGTGATGCTTCTGCCCGAAATCTAGAGTAGTAGGCTGGAAATCATACTCTATGGAGAAGTTTGACCAATAATTCCACACACCTACTACAGAATGAAACCCTGTGGGCTATTTTCCAGGAAGCTTTCCAATCAGCGCTCACGTCTATTTGCAAATCTATTTTCCAGTGCACTATTAGGCTTAACGAAGGATCTCATTTTATCTAGCACTCCAATATTGCTGTATATAACTGAGATCTCCCTTTTAGGAACATCTTCTTGAATAAACACCTTCTTCACAGAGTTGGGGACCTGCGGTTCCCACCCTGTTCTCTTTAATCCATTCAGCTCCTCCAATAAGCATTGACAGGTTCATAATCCCTCAAGACTTCATACTCCTCCTGCAGTTCATGAAAACATTTCATTTGAACACTGTCCTCCTCCCATAGTTGTCCCAAGAACTTCAGGCCTAGCTTTCCTCAGTCTGTCACCTCCCTTTGAAATGTAGCTGCCAGCTGGAGGTTGTACCATTTGGGCATTATTCCTGACAGAATTTGCAAAATAAACTCTAACGGGTAGATTTTAAAAGAAGCGCGCATGCTCATGTATGCCCAATTTTATAACATACGCAGGTGCGCGCATGTTATAAAATCCAGGGTCGTCGCGCGCAAGGGAGTGCACAATTGTGGCCCTTGCACATGCTGAGCCGTGCTGCCTTCCTCCGTTCCTTCCCCCCAGTCCTACTCTAACCCCCCCCCCCCCGACTCTTGTCTTACCTTTTGCGCCTGCCAGCACGCAATCCTCCAATAGAGTGGCAATGGCCGCTCTGTCGGAGGCCTCTGGCCCTGCCCCTTTTGTAAAGACCTGGGACTTACACGCGTCGCCGGGTCTTTTTAAAATCCAGCCCTAAGTTTCTTCCTATGGATTTCCATACTTTGAAAATATGGGAAATGTGCAGGCTTGCACTGCTAGCTTTTCGTGCATCAGAAAGCAACTCTGGTTGCAATAGTAAAATTGGGAGATCTAACCCCCTAGTCAGAGGAACTTCCGGGGGGCGTCACGATGGTTTTTGGTCTCTATGAAACCATACCAATGCACTTATGAGTCCCACTACCCAGTAATAGCCTTATAGAAAGAGCAGGGCCATGCCCTCCATCTCCTTCAACCTCCATAACATCCATAGTTTGATGTGGGCCTATGTATTCTGCCAAATAAAGTTGGTGAGTGCCAGCTGCTGCGAAGAAAAGACCCCCCTCAGGTAAGTAACATGGAACATGCTGAAATGGGTATATTAATCTAGGAAGGATGTTCATTTTCAGGACATTCTTTCTACTAGCCCACAAAAAGAATCATTCATCACATGCCATCAAGTCTTTACGTATATGATATGTCACTATTGTGTGTGAATCAGTGAGCCGCCTGGGTACCCAGATACCCAAGTAATGAATCTCATCCTTTGCAAGCTTGAACTGAGAAAAACACTCCGGGATATCACAGGTGCCCAAGGACCAGATTTAGAAACATTTACCTTATAGCTAGAGATTTTACCATAGTCCAGCAGATGTGCTAGGAGTTTTGGGCCTGATTGCTTTGGACATGTCATAAAAAGTAAACTAAGGTAAATACACTTGTTTGTGGTTTTTGTTTTTTTAAGTTTTTGACTATTGTACTGATGAAATATTTAAAAAATGATGTCAAATAACTATCTTTCAAAATTTTTCACATACACACTCAAAAATCTTTAGCACCCGGATAAATTCTTACATATTACTAATTTTTCTGAATTTTTCATAAGTGACCTTCATAACGCCCTGCAGTATCTTTGGGCATTGCTGCTCCAATAATAATAATAATACTGCTAAAGGGCCATTTTTAATCATTGGTCATGCACAATTTCAGGTTTTTTTTTTGTTTTTTGTCTTAAGAACATAACAAATTGCCATGCTGGGTCAGACCAAGGGTCCATCAAGCCCAGCAACCTGTTTCCAACAGAGGCCAAAACCAGGCCACAAGAACCTGGCAATTACTGAAACACTAAGAAGAACCCATGCTACTGATGCAATTAATAGCAGTGGCTATTCCCTAAGTAAAATTGATTAATAGCAGTTAATGGACTTCTCCTCCAAGAACTTGTCCAAACCTTTTTTGAATCCAGCTACACTAACTGCACTAACCACATCCCCTGGCAACAAATTCCAGAGCTTTATTGTGCGTCTTTTTTTTAGATTATAATAAAACTCAATGTTATATCATAAGCAAAAGCTTCTCAAGAATATTAAATATTTGCCGGTACTTAGTACTTCCCTTAAGATGACGGAATTCCGTTCCGCTCTGTTCAGATGTATGTATTTCCTATGGGGAGATAGCAGAGCTCGGTCCGTGCACTGGGTTCCAAAGGGATTTTTCTTCTTTCACAACTTCATTTCGTATTTTCCTCTGTGGGTGTTACTGAAATTGTGCATGACCAATGATTAAAAATGGCCCTTTAGCAGTATAATGAATGGAGCAGCAAACAAACAACGAGGTGGAATCGGTAAAAAATGGACTTTATTGAATCTTGCATTTGTTTGAGCGACGAGTACGTGAGTGCCGTTTCTGCTAATGTTAGTTTGCTGATTAATGATTCTTGGATTACGATACATGTGAAGTCTGTGCTAATCTGAGCCAATTCAAGTGGCTCTAAAGCCCCTGAGGCAGCTCGCTGAGCGAAACTCGGCCAGAGTCGGGCAAGATTCAATAAAGTCCATTTTTTACCGATTCCACCTCGTTGTTTGTTTGCTGCTAGCCACCTTGGATCGGTTACTGGTTTGTTTTCTTGGACCATCCCTTTTAATGAATGGAGCAGCAATGCCCAAAGATACTGCAGGGCATTATGAAGGTCACTTATGAAAAATTCAGAAAAATTAGTAATATGTAAGAATTTATCCGGGTGCTAAAGATTTTTGTATATGTGTGAAAAATTTTTGAAAGATAGTTATTTGACATCATTTTTTGAATAAAAAGTAAAATGTCAGCATATGAAGAAATAGTATGTTCTGCCCCTCCTGCCAGAAAACCAATAATTACTGGGTGTGCACAAATTCTTTCCACTAGCACCTCAATAGAAAGATCAAACGGTGAAGAAAATGGTCACCCCTCTGTCTGGTACCTTGAAAGACTGAGAAAAGGCTCGAGCTATACCCATTAGTTACCACTCTATCACGAGAATGTGAATAGAATGCCCTTAGCCATGCCCAGAATTCTTCCAGGAACTCCACTTTCTCAAGTATGAGGAAGAGAAAGGGCCAACTAAGTCTATCAAAGGCCTTCTCGGTGTCCAGGGCTACTACCAATGCCTCCTTCTCCTGTCTGGCCAAGGCAAGAATATCAAACAGCATCCTGGTATTTAGTGATAGACAAGCAGCCCCTGATGAATCCTGTTTGATCTTCGCTTATAAGGCATGGCATGATGGTCTTCAGTCACATTTGAAGAATTTTAGCCAGTATTTTAATGTCCTCAATTATGAGAGAGAGGTCGATATGAGCTCGGCTCTAAACTGTCCCACCCTTGTTTTTGCAGTAGCACTATAGTAGCATCTGTCATGGTATACTTGTTTATAGGGAATTGTCTAAGATGTTCCAACTCACTCTGTAGAGTTGGCGTCAAATCCTGAGAAAACCTCTTGTAGAAATCCACATGAAAATCGTTTAGGCCCGGACTCTTACCATTCAGCAATCTCATGGTGGCCTTGCAAATCTTCTGTGCTGTTACCTGCACAGCCAACTTTGCCACCTGCTGCTCTGTTACCCTCGGTAATACCACCTCCTGGAGGTATTCTACTAAGCTCGTCTGCAGACATTCCTCCTGATTGGAATAAAGCTCTTCATAATACACTTTAAGTGTCATTAATATCTTTTCATGCATAAGTAATCGCACCTGACTTCGATCTGATATCGGTAACTGAGCTTTCCATTTTCATGTCATTCTGGCCAATATCGCTCCATCTTGTTCCCATGTTCATAGAACATCTTGTGGGAGAACTGTAACAACCTCTTTATTCCCTCAAGTTGGAGCTGTTTGAATTCTTCCCCCACCTTCTGCAAACTTATAAAGTTTGGGGGAAGCAACTCTGTTTATGTTGCACTTATAATAGTTCTATATGCCATTCCAATGACTGTTCCATTTGCATTCTCATTTTTTTCTGATGGTTTGTGAAACTAATGATTTTTCCTTGATGCGCTAATTTTAAGGCCTCCCAGATTACCTCAGGATTCTGTTCTGCCCCTCATGGACTTCCTATATTTCTTTACAGCATCAATTTTCATATCACAAAAGAGATCATTCCCTAGGAGCAAAGGATTAAAGTGCCAAGACTTGCTTACAGAAATTCCATGAGTAACTTTTAATGATAGCAAGACTGGACTGTGGTCTGAAATTTGGCTTGTCAGTATATCCATGGGGCCTGCCATTTGTAGGATGTTATGTGCACAGAGGAAAAAAATCTATGCGGCTATACAACTGATGCATCTGGGAGAATCATGTAAAATCTCTCCCTGTAGATACTGAGTTCTCAAGGCATCTACTAGACTGGGCTTTTCCATTAGTAAATGAAACCATTCTGCCTGACCCCTAGCCTGTCTACTTTCTGAAGATCTAACTCACTTGGGGTCCAAACATGTATTCCAGTCCCCCCCAAGGTGGTAGGGTAATTTAGAAAACTTTTCCATGGTTCCCACCAGATTTTATAATAATCCCTCTGCTCTTTATAAGGGCAGTATATATTGTAGAGATGTGAATCGGAACCAGAATTGGATCCGATATCTGTTCCGATTCACATCTCTAATATATTGACCAGTACAAACTGATCCCCACAGTCTGGGCACTCCAAAATGACATACTGACCTTCAGGGTCTGAGAGCTGCTTATGCGTCTGCTTTATGCACCAAAATGCAAACTCCTCTACAGTTCGTTATAGGAGAAAAAATAGACCTGTTCTACTCATTCCTGCTGGAGTTTACCATATTCCATGTTACTTAAATGGGTCTCCTGCAAAGGTACTATTTTTGCATGTTGCTTCTTAAAATAATCAAATATCCGTTTGTGCTTTGCGGGTGTGCCCATTCCTCACACATTGAGTGAAATTATTTTAATCTCTAGGCAAAACATAGGCAATTAAATGGCTCAGTTCCACTTGAAACAATGCAAGACTGTATATTGTCCCCATCTAATTTCTCTCTTAGCCCTTTCCTACCACAGCTAGTCATTCTCAACAACCACCACATCTGAAAAACCACCCCAAAACATACCTGTAGTCTCATGAGGATAAGTGGGATCCTCTCTCCCCATACTAATCACAACTCCTCATCCCCCAGACCAGGTTTTGACCCCAATTCCCATCAAGCTGCATCTTCATACTCCAACTATGTGTTGTGTCCCTAGGGAAGATACCCCCCCTCTCCTCCCTCCCTCTACCCCCACTGAACCCTGGCTCCTCTTCTACCTCTGACTGCTGTTAGTCTCTGAATTTGCACCCTGAACAGTCATCATCCTTGATACCTGGATATCCCCCCCCCCCCCCCCCAAAAGCATATGTACACATCTTGGACACAGCTCATTCCCAAGCCCTTTATGCTCACGCCTACCAAAGTCCATTCGGTTCTCCAGCAATGTGCACTTCTCAGCTTGCCAGATGAATTAGCCTGTATCATCCACATTATCTTCCCCATGCAAGAGGTTAAATTTCTCATCCACAAGGGACCATCATCTCAAAATGTGAGTAGTCCCACAGGAACATCTGAGATCACAGTGACAAGGAAAACATATACAGGTTGCATTACTCTGTCTGAACCCATCCTCCTTTCTCCTCTCCCTCCCCCTGGAGCAGCTAGACATCCTCTTTCCCTGTTCCCTACATGCCCTTTTATTACTTTTCCAAGGGAAAAAAAAGGAAAGAAAATATCTCATATCTCCCTTCCTTTATCAAACCCCCTAATACACCCCCCAGGAAAAATGAAACATAATATATGTGCTGGCTGTAAAAAGATATATGGCATTAGGTCAAATGTTGTAAAAGTTTTCAATTCTATGTTGTGCCCCTACTGTGAAACAAGTTATGGTTAATGGAACATTAATATTTTGTCACTTCGGTCTGAACGTGAAGAGCTTGGCCAGTTTTATCCCCACTCTCCGCCACTTGTGCCGTTGTCTTGCACCACACTTAAGGTAGCCATGAAGGAGCCTGCATACTTGCTGACAGGCCATTCATCCATGTTATGTAGTGCTGGAAATCTACGACTCAGGCTCCCTCTGCTACCCTTAGAAGAGTAAGGACTTCTTCCGGCACCTTGTCTTCCTCCAGACTTGTTCACCATCCCATCTGAATGGAGGTCTCTTGACTGGAGGAAGTGTCACCATCTTTAGGGGGATATGATAGAGGTCTACAAAATCATGAAAGGACCTTGATCAAGTTAATGTAAATTGGTTATTTACTCTCTTACAGGCCAATACAGTAAAGTCCGCGGGAGAGCGGGCAAATGCCCGCTCTCCTGTGTGCGCGATTCAGTATGCAAATTAGGCCCGGCGGTAAAAATAGGTAGAAAGATGCGCTAGGGACACTAGCATGTCCCGAGCGGTGGCTGTCAGCGGGTTTGACAGCCGACGCTCAATTTTGCTGGTGTCTGTTCTCGAGCCCGCTGACAGCCATGGGTTCGGAAACCGGATGCCGGCAAAATTGAGCATCCGGTTTTCAAGCTGTGGGCTGACTTCAAATTTTTTTTTTTTTTTTGTAACTTTTGGGACCTCCGACGTAATATCGCCATGATATTAAGTCGGAGGGTGCACAGAAAAGCAGGGGTTTTTTTTTTTTTACTGCTTTTCTGTGCACTTTCCCAGTGCCCGAAGAAATTAGCGCCTACCTTTTGGGTAGGTGCTAATTTCTGGTTTAGGTGATTTGCTGTTTGTTGATCTGCCCTATTACACCTTCCAAGTAGACCGTGATTTGCTTTATTTCCTCCGAATCATTACCATTAAATACCATTCCTGGCATGGGTATCTTCCCAACATCCTCCTCAGTAAACACCAAAGTAAAAAAACCTTATCCCTCCCTAAATGCCCTTTTACCCATTGATAATCTAACAGCCCAACCAACTCCTTCACAGCCTTCCTGCTTTGGATGTAGGTGAAAATGTTTTATTTTGAGTTTTTGCCTCTGTAGTTAGCTTTTCAAATTCTCTTTTTGCCGCCTTATCAATGTTTTGCATTTAACTTGCTAGTGCTTATGCTGAACCTTTTTTTCATTTTTTGAAAAGTTACTTTGGCTAAAATAGCCTCTTTTTACCTCACCTTATAATGATGCTGTCAATCATTTGGCCTTCCTGCTTCCTTTTTTAATGCATGGAATGCATCTGGTCTGGGCTTCCAAGATGGTATTTTAAAACATTGTCCATGCCTGATGTACTCTTAACATTTGCAGTTGCACCTTTTAGTGTTTTCCTAACTATTTTTGTCATTTTATCAAAGTCTCCCTTACAGTAATAGCTTTTCTTAATGCCCTCCCTCCAGTTATTAAGCCAAATTTGATCACATTTTGCTCACTGTTGCTATGCCACCCCACTACCATTACCTCTCACACCAAATCCTGCTTTCCACTAAGAATTAGATCTAGAATCTCTTCTTTCATCAGTTTCTGGACCAGCTGGAGAGAAGATATTGCTTTATATAAGGAATTAGAAAACAGAAATTGATCAATGGAAGTCATTTTGGGAACATGCTTCCAAATATTCATTATCCACTCAACTGAAAGAGAATGTTTACAAAATACAATATTGGTGGTACTCAACTTTAACTCAGAGAAATATATATTTATTTAACACTTTTTTTTTTTTTTTTTACACTTTTTTATACCGACCTTCATAGTAATAACCATATCGGATCAGTTTACATAGAACAAGGGTATAACTATATATATATATATAACTTTATATATATATATATAAAGACTGTATAAATCAATGTTGGCTGCAATGAAAGGGGATCGCTGTTCCATATTTAATGTTCTTGTCCCAATTTTTAAATCCTTTTGTACTGAAGCTCAGTGTTATATTCTGCAGATATTGGGTTGCAATATTATGTTGGACCTTATTTTCACACACTAAATATTCGAGATGTATATTTGAATGTATTATATATGGTTTACAAAAGGATTAATTGTGTATTTTGATTATCCTAAAAACCAGACATTGTTGAGCTTGGGAACTAGTGTCTTATTCACTTCAATTATTATAAATGCAAGTAAATAGGGGCCCTGCTGTGCTGCCTGTCATCAGAATCCCATGCAGGCAGCCTATTGACGTGGAATGGTTGCATCTCAAACAGCTGAAGAGAGGATGCTGGGAAGAAGATTTTTATAAATAAGTACTTGGTCTATAGTAAACAAATATGCAACTTTAGTTTACATGGATTGGTGTCACAGCACGTGCAGAACATCTTAAGGTGCCATAAGTCCTCCCAGCCTTTGAGATCATCTTCCCACTTGCTATGCCCTCACGAATTTGGTTAAGATTTCAGTGACATGCAAGATGACATTATGCACTGGGAAATTGAATGAGCTCCGGACTGAAATTTGCGACGAGATTAATTACCTGAAGTTTAGAAAAATGGCAAAGGCTTGGCTGTTTATTTGTGCCTTCACTTTTGGTTAATTACGGGATGAGTTAATGGCTAGAGCTGTTTTGGAGTGCGGTTCTGTTTGTTTCTAAATTTATGTTAAGATGGAGGGAGGAAGGTTAGGTGATGGGTTTCTGACTGTATTTCGTAGAATTCAAAGTTTTATTGAGACCCGCTTTGTTGTAGATGTAGGTCCTTCATTTTCAGTTTAAACTGATTTTTACCCATAAATTCCAGGATTTTTCCAAACATGACAATTTATTTTAAAAAAACTGATTTTCACCATAATTTTAGGCCTTCAGCAACTGTTGGAAGCCAGTCTGGGCCAAAACACCTTCAGTGTTTCAAGTCCACTTCCCACCAACATAAGTGCACGCCAGTGTTGCTGATGTGCTATTTCAAGCCCGCCTCCCCTCCCACCAAGCAGCCAAAGTGCCTACTGCTTGGTACCACCAATGTAGCAATTGAAGTGGGCCACGCCCACCAGAGCCACTTCCTGGCAGGAGCCTCAAAAAGCATGCTGCCGAATAGAAAAATATCTGGCGCTACCACTAAGAGAGATGAATGCTGTTGCAATGAAGGGGGGGGGGGGGGGGGAAGAGGTTGGGCGTGTGGGGAAAGACATCCTAGGCAGGGGATGGGGGTAGAGAGAGGGATTCTGCTGAGTGGAAGAATCTGCTTAGTACTCTTTTATTGTCCTGGCTTCTGTCCATCATAATAAACTCTGATTCTGATATGTATCCAGAAAATGACATTTTTTCCACTGATCTTTTTCTCCTGTTTTTGTTGTCATAATAAACCCTGATAAGCTCCCACAAAATTAAAAAAAAATATATAAATGAAGGTCCTTGTGTATATGGAATTTTGAGAGATAAATAAAACAAATTCTTTAAAAAAGTAAAATGAAAGAAGCTGTATTAAGACAATAAAAGAAGGGTACACTAGAAACAAGACAAAACCCAGAAGCAATAGAACTAAAAATCAAGAATTTAATGTTATGAAGGCTCTA